>NC_067474.1:123182135-123444635 GCF_947179515.1 Apodemus sylvaticus | reverse complement strand
GCCATGCATATTTGTATGTGTATGGTAAATGCACATCTGTGGGACTCAGAGGGGACATAAGGTATCCTGATCTGTCACTTTGTCATATTTCCTTGAGACAGAATCTCTTACTGACCCTAAACCCAGAGCTGGGCTTGAGGCCAACGAGCCCCAAAGACCTTCTAGTCCCCACACCCCTCCCCCAGTGCTGTGACACCCAGCCCTTTATGTGGGCGCTGGGATCTGAACACTTGTGCGCACCTGAGCTGTTCCCCAGCCCTCTCCTAGCTTCTCTCAGCCGAGTGAAGTTCTTTCGTTGACACAGACAGTTTGTAGATCTGTAAGTTGTAGGTACCTCCCCCTTCTCCCCTCTGTCTGACACTGATTTAACACTTGAAGCCTGATGAGATGGCTCAGTGGATAAGGGCACTTACCTCCAAGCCTGACAACACACAGGCACGGGTGTGCACATGTGCACATGAACACACACACACACACACCACACACCATGAACAAACAAATAAATGAAAAAAAAAAAAAACCCAAAAGCAAAATCATATAGCTACTCATTTGGGTGTTACCCGTGGCTGCTTGTTTAGACTGCTTATATAGAATGGTGTAATTGCGACAGAGATCTGGTGACCCGCAAAGCCTAAAATGTTTAGTGTCTGGTCTTTTATTAAAAACAATGTTGGTTAACCCATTTAGGTAATTATGTAATTTTTTTCTTGCAAAACAAATTATGATTTTAATGGTTTAAAAGAATATACACATTAGCTAGGTTTGTACTTGTAATCCCATCTTGGAGCTAACCTGGATTACGTTGTAGGGCACATGTCCCAGCGGTTAAGGAGCTGATGACAGCCTAGCGCAGTTCTCTGCGTAGGGCTGTATGAAAACTGCAGTCAGGGCCAGGCCCCATCTGGAGGTTTGGTTGACTTTGGGATCCAGGCTGACACAGGTTGCTGGCACAGACATTTCCTGTGGCTGTGAGAAGGACAGCTTCAGTAGCTTCAGCCGCCCTCTCTGTGGAAGTTCACATGGACCAGCTCGGTCTTCAGAGCAGCAGGAGAGCAAGTGTGAGTGAGCTAGCAAGATGGCTGCTTATTTACCATGAAATCCCGGGAGTCCATTCCAGCAGGGTTGCTACATTCCTTTAGCTGAAGCAACCAGGTCCTTCTCACACTGGCCCAAGGGATCATGCAATGGCAGGCAGGGATCATGAGTCTGTCAACCACAGTAACAGTTCTGTATCCAAGAGAACAGTTGGTTTTCCTTTACTTCTGTTGTTGCATACTATTTTTGAGCAAAAATCAATCCTTGTTGAGGTTTACTTTATAATTGTCTCTGGATCATTGTTGCCACAAATAGAGTAGTTTTTCAGTTCAGTTAGCTTCATCTTCCTGACTATGGCTACATTGTGTCCATGGTGAGGACACACATGCTTTCTTACCTATTGGGTGGTGCAGCGCTATTGAACATCGAGGTTACCCTGTCTTAGCAGATTGCCACAGAAGTGTTCGCGGCCACTGCCCTCACACTGTGTCAGCTGTGTCTCATGGAAGGAGCAGTGTCTAGTTGTCGGTATTCTGATGTTCTCTCTTCTCTGTCTCCTTCTCTCCTGCACGCTTTAGATAAGAAGGCTGACTGCACCATCACCATGGCCGACTCAGACTTGCTGGCTTTGATGACTGGAAAAATGAACCCTCAGTCGGTGAGTACAGGCTCTGATGCCGATGAGGCAGATATCTGTAGGACCACACCGTCCTGGGTATTAGAGGAGCCTGAGATAGTTCCTGCACTTAGTGCGGAAGAAACAGATCTGTAAGAGTTCAGTGCAGGGCTCAGGGGGAGAGAGCTTACCCTGTAAAGTGCCTGCCTGCCGCACAAGTGTAACAACCTGAGATTGGATTGCTAGCACCCGGCATGGCTGTACATGTCCGCAGTCTCAGTGTGACAGAGACAGAGACACGTGAATCCCTGGAGCTCACTGGCCACCTAGCCTATGGAGCTGGTGAGCTAGCTTCACTGAGAGGCCCTGTCTCACAAAATAAGGTGGAGAACAGACTGAGGAAGACACCCTGTGTTGTCCTCTGTCCTTAGTGTATTTGTGTTCTCTCCCTTTCCCTCTCCTTCTCTCCCTCCCTCCCTCCATCCCCCCCCCCTCACACACACACACAGACACACACACACATCAAACACACCCAATATGCCATTCCTGGTTTGTGGTCAGCCCACATGGAGGGAAGACCAGGCCTCTGGAAAGGCTTACCACATGCAGTTAGCAAGGCGTGGTAGAAGGGAACTTCAGGGAAGAAGAAGCGGTGAACACGATCTTCTGCGTCCTCTTCTGCGCTCCTCGTTGTGCCCAAGCTCTTCTCATCCCTGGACTCTGCTTCCCTGACCGAGTTGCCTTTTCCAGTTACCTCCTCTAACGACTTATTGACTTGTAGAGTACAGTCCCTCTTGTGAACCAGCTTAGCACTCGTGATGAGTCTGTCTCTTCCCCCATTAGATCCTGAGGGTCACAGAAAGACTGAGTGTTTGTAGACAGTGCAATACCTGATGGCTTTAGGTTGCTATAAACAGTTGTTAGATTTAAAGGTGTATTTATCTAAAATGTACATGGACCTCCTGTGGTTCTTCCTTGTCCCCAAGTTGTAAAGGAATCCTTCCTGATAAAGAGAGTGCCAGACTAGATACGCTAAGCCCTCCATCCGCAGAATAGAAGCCCGAGACTTTCCTCTCTATTGTAACATCAGTTTTAATTGTTGTCTTGGCTGTTTTAGAACTTGTTTCTGGTATTCCCAGATAATTCATGATTGGACAAAACTAAACCTGGCTTCCATTCATATTCCTTTGTAAATGGGTTTTCTTAGTGTGCCTCAGTAATGCCGTGACTAAGCAGTGTGCACCTGGGACACTTTAGCGCAACGCTCGCCCTGGTACTGGCATTCCCCACCACGGTCCACTCCAGAAACCTGGACAGGACAGAGGCCACCAGCACAGGAGCTGGCTGCCATCCCTGTCCCAGCTGCTGTGCCCGTTCTGTGCTCACTGCACAGCTCCCACAGAGGTTCACACTTCATATGCTGTGCTCACTCTCTTAGAGGTTCACACTTCACACATGTGCTGTCCTTGATTTCCTATAGTTTATCTATGTACAAGTGTTTGGGGGGGGGCATAGCATCAGCTTATTTTCTTTCGCACCCATTAACACCCAGAAGAACTGAAGATTAAAGTAGCAGACCTTTCTGTTAATATGCTAATGATCTTTCCTTATGCTTAGTAGAGGATTTGAGTGGGAATCATTAAATGCGGTGGAAATTCTAATTTCAGTGTCTGGCTCTAGTTAAGACGAAGCAGTGATGTTGCTAGCAGAAATGCACAGACAAAGACCACCGAAGGGGCCAGATTAGCATGGTCCTCGGGCGTGGTTCCTCAGCGGATGGCACGCATGTTTTCTCCATGATTTTCTCCTGTAGCTTTAAAAGGAGAAGGTGGTGCATTTCTGTTGTACAGCTGGTTTGTATTTTTAAATAACATATGTTAAATATATTGTGTTCTGAGACACCTGACCTTTAAGTCGTCAGACAGAAAGCTTTGTGCCATATAAAAAGGAAATATTTAGTTTGTCCCTACTGGGGTACTGGGGGTATTAGTGCTCCTTACCAGGATGTGGAAAAACCCAGCAATGCTGCTTGCATCTAACTACAAGGGACTTTTCTCATCCAGCTCTTCCTTATTTCAAATACTGAGTTAAAACATAAGTCATAGCAGGAATCATGCTATGGTCTTCATTTCGCTACCTCTGAGTCTCCCTGGAGTTTTGTTACACAGTGAATTCAGTAAATGTCATGTGCTCTAATCCCCAACCCTGTTAAATGGAACAGTTTACTCTGCCCTTCAGAGTGGCTGAGGCTTCTCAGTGAGGCAGAGTAACAGGAATCTTCTCAACCAAAAGGCTGTCCTCAGAGGGGACCAGCCCTTCAGGGAGAGCTGGGCGGAACAAAGGCCCCAGTGGCGCTCCAACCATCTGTCGACTCCTGACCTTCTAAATGGGTTCTCTGTGTGCTTTTCCCCAGCAGCCCCTTTAACCGAAAGGTCTGCTGCTTTAATCTAAAGTTCCTCTGGGTGAAATGTTCATTTTAGATTTTAAGCCCATATGTAATGTTTCCAAGAAAATTCATCTAGTGATGATCTGTTTTGCCCAGTATTTGAACAAGGCATACTACTACATTTGAGGTAGAGAGCCCCAAGTTTCAGGAGAAGATACCTGAGGGTTCTGTTCACATAAAGCACGACCGTTGGGAACTCCTCCTTCCAAGGTCTGTTTCTGAATCTGTTCCAGAAAGCCTAGGTCTGTATTTTTCAGAAAGTTATGGGCCTGGATAGACGATCTCAGGCCTGGATAGTCTAAAAGAACTGGCAACTGCTGAACAAAACACTAACGAGTTTTCCTTTTTATCACCCACAGGCCTTCTTTCAAGGTAAACTGAAAATTGCTGGTAACATGGGCCTGGCCATGAAACTGCAGAACCTTCAGCTTCAGCCCGGCAAAGCTAAGCTGTGAGGAGTCCCTTTGGCAACCTCGGGACATCAAGATGAGATGTGTAGATATGTAGAAATCCACGTCTCGTCCGTTGTCAGGACTTAGACTGACACTTCCCAAATAGCATGAGATAGATTTGTTGCTAAGTGGGTGTGGCCAATTGTATGTGCCCCACCCCCCCAAGCTGGGGTGCATCGGGCCTCCCAGCCGACACTGCTGCTTTGAGGACTGGCATCCTACTGTGCTTGATGAAGCTACTATGTCAGTGATGGATTGGGGTAAACTTAAGTTTCAGAATAAAATTCAGAATAGTAAAATCTAAAGACTGTGTAAACAAAGCCCTTGTTTTGCTTACAAGTATGTTTAATGATCATTGTGTTGGACACTCGGTGTGACATTTCCCCTTAGGGGGACTGGAGAAAAAACAGATTTCCACAGTTGACCAGGAACTCACACTTAATTACCTGCATCAGTTCCTCACTAATCATTCTTAAAATAAAATTTTGTACTAAATGTTTAAAAAAAAACCTTTAAAAATGTTCATTTCATGCCATCAGAAACAGTTCTTTTCTTCCCAAATAAAATACAAGAATTATGGTCAGAGCTTAAGAGAATTTACAGCTGAACAGAGTTGTTTTTAAAATATTTTTTAAATGGACATCTTTTTAAAAATCAGAGTATCAGAGCCATTGCATGCCATTACTAAAAATAATTGAATAAAGTTCCTTCCAGAGATAATAGGCTTCAAATTATAGTTTCATATTAATAAGTTTATAAACTGAGTCTCACAAATTTCCTTTTTCATACATTTGATTGTCTGCATTTATCTTTCTTCCTAGTTTTTCTAATTCTAATGCTTTTTGTTATAATTTAGGTTTGGGATAAAAATATGCTTTTGGAAGATTTAAAAAGAAAATTAAAGCAGCTCTTCCTGATTTCCTTGGCTTTTATTGTGTATGGGCTTTCACCCAGTGTTCTCCAGGCTGTGGGACAGAGAAGACATTGGGTCCTCACAGCCCAGATGTCGAAGGGCATTATCTACCAGTTGCTTTCACACAGTTGCTAGTTCTTGACTGGAGAGGTGGGACATGTAGTGGGAGGAACACTTTCTTGACCAAGAACAGCCTCTCTTAGGCAATTAAATTACTGTAGCCTGGGCCCTGTTTTCTGGGTTGTTAGAAGAGAGGTTTGAGTTGGTGGTCCCTGCTAGGGTAGAGAGTTGAGCAGTCCCTACATTAGTTGTTTGTTTGGTTTTTTTGGAGAGGGGGTTTGAGACAAAGTCTTTTTTTTTTTTTTAAAGATTTATTTATTTATTATATGTAAGTACAGTGTAGCTGTCTTCAGACACCCCAGAAGAGGGCTTCAGATCTCATTACAGATGGTTGTGAGCCACCATGTGGTTGCTGGGATTTGAACTCAGGACCTTTAGAAGAGCAGTCAGTGCTCTTAACCACTGAGCCATCTCTCCAGCCCGAGACAAAGTCTTATGTAATCCTGACTGGCCTGAACTCTCCACGTACCCCAGGCTGGTCTTGAAATTGTAATCCTCCTGCCTCTGCATCCTGAATGTTGGGATCACAGATGTGATACTGTGCCCAGATGTGTGCCCAGCTCTTCTTGTTCTTTCACCCAAAGGTCATAGGTCAGAGGTCAGGTGGTTTGATTCCATCTAGGAGTTCAGGGTCCTTCTGTGATTGGCAGACCTTTGGTCGACAGTGCCTGAGGATAAATTAACCCATGACAGGTTCACCTCAGGTCCCATAGGATAGGTCCATAGACCCACTTCCTAATCAGGTGGCTTCTTAGAAGAAAGACCAAGGAGAAAGTGGAACACCAGTAGTTTGCGTTTGTGGCATCCATCTGCCCTCTCTGGTCCTAGATAACAAAAGATTCTAGGAATAGGATCTAAAAATCCTATACATGTAGAATGGCATTGGTGTTGAAATATATTCATACACAGATGTAATTTATATGTAAGACAGGTAAATACTTAGTGGGAAAATGCAGAGCCAGTGCATTTCCTTGAGCATTAATAAGTTTGTAAAGAAGAGACTAGCAGGTCAGGGATAGAACTTGCCGAGCTTGAGTTGTCTGCTGGGTCCGTGATGGTGAGCCCCGTTGGTGTCCTCACTACCGCCTGCCCCTGTGGTCCGAAGGCTGCAGGGTTCTGCAGAACTTCTGTAGCCGTGTCATCTCTCTCATCCCCGGGCGTTTGATGAGCGGCTACAATGCAGAAGGCACTACAGCACAGTACAAGCCCTGGAGGTGGTGGTGAGCGTCAGGACAGTCAGGGAGACAGTCAGAGAGAATTGTTGCAGACCATGGAGTTCTGTGTAGCAGGTGACCAGGTTGCTACAACAGAGGGCTTGCAGTTAGAGATACCTTTGAAGAAGTCATTTTTAAACTGAGGACAGGCTGAGAAGGGTAGATAAGTCAGTTAGGAATGTCGAGTTAAAAGGTGGCCTCTTCTAAAGCTGGCAAGGGTCAATGTGAGTAGACCTCGGTGGGTTGGAAGGACAGGCCCGCGATGAGAGCAGAAGGGACCCAGGAGCTTTGCATAGTAGGGCTGGTTATCCTGTAAGACGTGTAAGGTGTGCGGCGCCATTCTCGGTGCGGCCCCTGGGAGCTGAAGACAGGGCTTCTGTGTTTGTCCATCTGCCGCTGTCCAGCTTGCCACAGTGGCAGAGACAAAGGATGACGTGTTCTTACCGCTTTTGGTCCTGGTTCTTTGTTCAAATTAAGCCGTGTGTGCTCACTTCGGCAGATTGACAAATTGACAAATACTCAATTGGAATGATGCAAGCCTATGCAAGGATGACAGTCACATTTGTGAAGTGTTCCGTGTTTTTAAAATCTATAAATCATTAGAACAGAAAACAAGAAAAGCAGGTGTTCCACCAACTTCAAAACCCCACGTGTACCTGGAGAGGGTAGAGGTGGGGTGTCTGTGACCTAATGATGACCCTTGGAGCGGGGCCTGAACTCAGGGGAGTGTCATAGTTTTAGCTTCCACCTTCACGGCTGTGAGGTGATATACTAAGCAAGGTGACTGTCTAAGGCAAAGGGTGGTGTTCTCTCCCAAGGTTTGTCTGTCAGTAATGGAGATGGGTGTGGAAAAGTAGGCAGAGGCAGAGCCTGGCCCCTGACACAGGCAAGCTGACTGCAGTGACTACTTGCAGGGCGGGCCCTCTCTGGCCCACAGCTGGACCTGAACAGGAGGGTTTGAAACACTTATGCCTTGAACTGAAGTCTGGGGCGAGTAAGAAACCCCAGGTTAGAAGTATTTGGGAAGGCATTCTGTTGACAAGAGAAGCTCAGAGCTAAGCTATTTGGAAACATACATTTGGACTTTGTGCACACAGGGCTTGAATTTAGAGCTTCAGGAATGGATGTTATTACTTAGAGTTGGGGAATAGGGTTTGGGTAAGCCTTGGGTAAACCAGAGGTGAGGTAGCTAGAAAACTTCAGAGGAGCATAGCCAAAATTGGCAAGGGTCCATGAGGCCAAGTAGTCTGATATCCCACAGAATTGGCCACATGGAAATCATGGGACCAAAACAAAACTGGCTCGATGGCAGAGTAGGGACGAAGGCTGGACTGGGATTGGCTTTGTACGATTCAGTGGCATAAATGTGAATTGCGTTTGGTAGTAGTGAGCCTGGTTCCCAAGAACTCACTCTGCGCAGGCACATTATTTGATACACTGATGTTCAAGCTACTTACTATTGCACTCGTTGTTCTTCGCGTCTACCCTGTCCTCACACACCTAGAAACTCAAATTCCATCCTTTCAGGAAGTTGTCCCCATTTGTCACACAACATTCCTTCATGGGCTTACGTTTCTGTCCCCTTCAGGGAGCTCATTAGGAGCAAAATCTACTTCCCACGCATCTAGTTTGAGTCCCTCCTCCCCCCCAGGCTTGACTGTCCTTGATTGAATGAGTGGAAGAAAAGAAAGGAGAGGGAGAAGAGGGGAGAGGAGGGAGGGAAGGGGGAGGGGAGGGAAGAGGAGGGGGAGGAGAGAAAGGGGGAGGGGGAAAAGGGGAGGGCAGAGGGAGGGGAGGAGAAGAAAAGCTTACCAACACGTTCAACCGAAGGGCATGTCTGAGGATGGAAACCTAGTCACAGAATTGGAATCCATTAAATAGACAATCTGCTGCTCTAACCATGAAAGAAAACATTAGGCGTTCACATTAGAATTCTTAGCCTGACTTGTCCTGATCTTTCTTTGAGAACATTCAGAATGTCTCCTAAGTCTTTTAGCTAAAAAAGGGAGCCTGAAGTAGGTGCTAAGAAAGGACAGTTCATTCATGCTCTTGAAGGAAATGTAGTGGCCAGGGGTCGTTGACAGTTAATCATGAGCTTTGCTGTTTTCTTCAGACAAGGTCACGTAGATTCCCGCCATCTTCCTGGATACAGAAGAGTGGCAGGAAGCCTGGGTAGGAAGAAGCGGGAGGCAGGGAGGCCTCTGGGATCTGTACCTGCCCAGGCAGGAGGTCTCCTTCCTGCCTCCTTAGCATAAAGCATTCCAGCTGCACAGGCCTTAGCTTCTTTTCAAAGGGAACCAGGTCAAGTAGACGGTAATATCTTGAATGTTCTGGAACATTTGTTTTTTTAAGGGCATTAAAAAAAAAACACTTAAAACTAGGGTCAGCAGATGTGAGTGCTGGGCCCTGAACTCAGGTCCTCTGCAAGAGCAGTATGAGCTCTTAACCACTGGATCACCTCCCCAACCCCAATAACTGTTTCTTGAAGTAATGAAGATTAGACAGTAATAATTTTTTATTTCTTTTTTTTTTCTCGTTTGTTTAAGACAGTCACCTTATAGCCTAGGCTGGCTCTAACTCACTGTGTAGCTGAGGGTGACCTCAAATTCCTGATTTCCTGCCTCCACAGCCCACAGCTCCACAGCTGGGATTATGAGCAGGTATGCACCACCACATACTGTCTAAGACTTTATTTGCTCCCCGCCCCCAGCCCCCACCCCTGCTCCAGGGTTTCTCTGGGTAGCCCTGGCTGTCCTGGAACTTGATTTTAGACTAGGCTGGCCTTAGACTGACAGAGATCCGCCTGCCTCTGCCTCCCAGTGCTGGGATGAAAGGTGTGTGCTACCATGCCCAGCTATGAAATGCTTTTAAAAGAACAGTTATATAAGTATTCTGGTTTTCCCTATGTATGTCACCTTAAAGAAATAGATTAGGAACTTAAAGCTTGTAGCTAACAGTTCTTTTCTTCTGAGAGTTGTAGCAATTTTAGACAACAAAACATTTAGAGGAGCCTGGTATTTTTGGAAACTTAGGGGTGTCAGGTGGTTTTGTCTTCACCTTGAGCTAATAATAAAGAAGATCCAGGTTTTATTTTTTACCTTCTATAAAAAGAGAGAGGAGGTCTCAAGTGGTTGAGAGCTCTTGTTCTTACAGAGGCTCTACGTCTGTACCCAGTACCCACAAAGGATCTGTACCTGCACACATGTGTCATTCATGTACATAGACATACACTTGCAGAAGGACAATAAAAATAATTTTCTTTAAGTTGAGAGGCTGGAGAGATGGCTCAGTCATTAGAGTACTTGTAGCTCTTGCAGAGGACCTGGCTTTGATTCCCAGCACCCCACAGTGACTCTGAACATTCTGTAACTCCATTCCAGGGGATCCAATACGCGGCTTCTGGTCTCTGCAGGCACCAGGCCCACAGGAGATACAGATATACACATGCAGGCAACACACACACATATAAACCTATTTTTTTTTTTTAAGTTGGAGCTGCAGTTAAGAACACTTGCTGCTCTGCCATAGCACCTAAGTGGGTGGCTTAGTCCCTGGGGATGCAGTGAGGCCTCTGGCCCCTCGGATGCCCGTATACAGGTGAAGTGATTGTGCCTGCTGTGTGTGTGAGGGCTAGCAGTTGTGACTGTGCCTGCCGTGTGTGTGTGTGTGTGTGTGTGTGTGTGTGTGTGTGTGTGTGTGGACTAGCAGTTGTGACTGTGCCTGCCGTGTGTGTGAGGGCTAGCAGTTGTGACTGTGCCTGCCGTGTGTGTGAGGACTAGCAGTTGTGACTGTGCCTGCCGTGTGTGTGAGGGCTAGCAGTTGTGATTGTGCCTGCCGTGTGTGTGAGGGCTAGCAGTTGTGATTGTGCTTGCCGTGTGTATGTGTGTGAGAGGGCTAGCAGTTGGAGCTGTGAAATGCTAAGGGCACGTTAATACTCAGTAGATCATTTCTGAGGTTATTTGAGAAAGGATTTTTTATATAAAGAAGTAATTGGTGTGAAATATTTAGAGAATTTGCTGGCTTCAGATAATCAATTGTGTTTAGGATGGAGGGCAGCTTGCTTTTAATCAACCATATATATTCTTATGTTTCCTCGACAACCAACAATTTTTTAAAAAAAAACTTTTATTTTTAATTATGTTTATGTGTGTCTGTGTATCTAATATGCAGGAGCCCTTAGAGGCCCCTTAAATGTGTTGGATGCCCTGGAGCTGGAGTTACAGACAGTTGTGAGCTGCCTAACATGGGTGCTGAGAACTGAGCCCTGGTTCTCTGTAATAGGTCCCTATTACACTGACAGTCCTTCTAGCCCCCCATCCCCTCCCGACATGGTCTATGTAGTCCTGGCTGGCCTGGACCTCTGTAGGTAGACCAGGCTGGCCTTAAACTCACAGGGATCCACCTGCCTCTGCCTCCTAAGTGCTGGGAATAAAGGCTTGCATCATCGTATCTAGCTAAGAACCATTAAAAGTGAATTGCCTCTAACTAAGCAGTAACTAAATGAACAGATAGAATCATTTAGTATGACATTCAAAGACTTAGATTTTGTCAAACGTTGCAGTTCTAGCTACTCTATGTAGCAGCTGCTTTCGGAACACAACAAAGTTCATAAATATTATTAACTAAAGAAGAAATCGGCCAGGTTGTACCTCCACGTAAACTACTTCACGGGTTGGACCCACACTGGTAAGAATTAGGGATTTGTACTAAACAGCTGAAGAGGGGCCTGAAAGATTTACAGGCTATCAGGAACAACAGCCAAGTCTGGCCAAATTTTAGTTTTTCTCAGTAGAGAGTTACAAAATCTTCTGGAAAGGTCCGATCTTAGATGTGTCTGGAGACTGCTGCAACAAACAGCTCTTTAATTCTTGGTAAGAACAGAGAATATTGGGCTAGATTTCTGGCCCTTGAGAAGTGTGGAGTCTGGTTCCATTTGGCTGGATGTTTTATCTGGTATGGGATTCTAGCCAGACTTCTTGAAGAACTATTATTTAAAAATCTAAAACTCACTGCCCAAAGTGGTGGTCGTATAGTCAGCTCTCTTAAGTCTTTTCCGCCAATATTCACGTTACCATCTTCAGCAGAATTTAGACACAGAAGATTCTTGTCCTGGAGTTGCCACATTTGTGGCCATAAACATTAAGTACTGTTGGGGACAATTGATTATACTGTGCTGTTTATTTAAATGGCAGGCAGCAGGGTTGGAGGTGTAGCCTGGTGGTAGGAGGCTTTCCTAGTATGTGCAAGGCTGGGGCTGGAGAGATGCCTCAGTGGTTTAGATTATGAGCTGCTGAGTTTGATCCCAGGCACAAACATGAGGTGGATCACAATTGTCTGAGATTCCAACCCCTGGGAGATCCAGTATCTTTTGGTTCCTTGGGTACCTGCATCCATGTGCACATACACCCCCACACACATACAAGTAATTAAAATTTAATCTTTAAAGAAAATGAGGTTGCATAAGTTACAGGCAAGCAATAAGTACTAACTTTATAACCAATTACCCACTGCTAACCTTTTTATCACTTGCAAGTTATTTTATAATTCACTTTTTAGACTCTGGTGCCTTCTGTAGTGTGAAAGACACAGGGCTGTCCAATACCAGGCACTTAGGGTGGGAATAAGTGGACATAAAGAGATTACATAAAGAGCTGTTTAGGCAGTTCCAAGCAGCCGTAGGTGTGGTGAGATAATACCCAGGGTAAGGTGTGACTCCAGCTCACACTCACACATGTGAGCAAAGGAGCGATCAGGGCAAGTTAGCTTTGTGATTACACGTAAAGGGAAGAAATACAGGATGAGAAATCGCTGAAAACCAGTTGAGGACCAGAGAGATGGTTCAGTCGATGGCTGTTCTTCCAGAGGTCTCCGGTTCAGTTCCCAACGCCCACATGGTAGTTCAAAACCATCCATAACTCCAGTTGCAGGAGGATCTGACACCCTGGGCACCAGGTGCATACATTGTACACACGCATACCTACAGGCAAGCCAAAATCTCATAAATAAATAAATCTTAAAAAAAAAAAAAGAAAGAAAACAATCAGTTGAACTTCTTGGCAATAAAAACTGGTATTGAACAGAATAGAGGGACCAGGCACAGATGTGTCCTAACCCCGAGGACGTTGTGAGACAGGCCTTAGTAATAGCTGAGTGATCCTCTAAACGGAGACATGACATTTCGCTGATGGCCATTTCTGAGGACTCCTTCTAAAATATTTCTTCTGTGAGCCCGAAGGAAGACTTGTTCTTCTTGTTTACTTTTTATACTTGGACTTGTTCATAACTTTGGGAGGAATGAACTCCTCAAAGCTTTCATGATTTCCGTGTGCGTGCTGCCCAGGGTGTACCACCTGACTGGTCCTGCTCTTGGACCACTGAACAGCTGCTGCACATGAGAATCTCGCTGCGCAGAACCTGAGGATCCACGTCTCAATTCTGCCTCCAGCTGTGGTTTTCCCATCATTCTCTGCTTCCTGGATGAGTTCTGTCTTTGTGTGTGTTCGTGTGCATATGTGTGCACATGTCTTTGGAGGACCAGAGGTTCTCACTAGGTGTCTTTCTCGGTCGCTCTGCACCTCAGTTTTTGATCCAGGGTCCCCCAAGCTCACTGGTTTGGCTAGGCTAGCTCCCAGGGTTGGCCTGCTCGTGTCTCCACAGCACTAGGGTGCTTTGCAACTCATGCTGCCATGTCTGGCTTTTGCGTGGGTGCTGGGGGTCCAAACTTCAGGTCCTCAGGCTCGCATAGCAAACACTTTACCGACTGGTCTGTGTGTGTTTCCACCCTTTTTAACCTTATTTTTGGAGAGTCTAGAGTTCACCGATTAAGGTAGACTAGCTGCTAGCCAGCTCCAGGGGCCCTGTCTCTACCCAGCACCTCCGATTGCTGAGACTATAGGTGCAAGGCCATTGTGTTTTAGATATGGGTGCTGGGAATTGAACTCAGGTCTTCCTGTAAGCACTTTACCAACTGAGTCATCTCTACAGCCCCAAGTCTTAGCCTCTGTCAAAAGCCTTCAGTCAGATGTGATTCCAGGCCTATGAGCATACTTACTTGAGAAGTAGTCAGCAAGCAGATCAAAAGCTCAAGACAACTTGATGAGATCCCATCTCAAAATTTAAATAAATAAGTAAGCCAGTAAATAAATAAATAAATAGGGCTGAGGATCAGGCTTAGCAGGAGATCATTTGCCTAGCATGCACAAATGACCCGAGTCCAATCCCCAGTACTAATGATAAAACAATAGCAGCCACAACAAAATCAGAGAGACCCCACTGACCCAAATAGCACTCTGTCTGATCAAGCTCCTGTCTCCAGCTCAGCACTCAGGACTCTGCTACTGGGTGAGGAAAGGTCTTGAATCCTGAGCTCAAGGTAGGAGGAACCGTTTCTTCTCTGCTGGTAAAGAACAATAAACACCACGCTGTTCCTTTTCTCTCCTTTTCAACATCAACGCCCCACGCCCACTCCAGCCAGCCTTCTTGTCCTTCAGCCTTCGCTCCACCCACACCACACAGGCTCTGGCTTCCCCTCTCTTTGGATTGCTTCCTTCTCTTTTTAATTAGAAGACCCTTGGCTCGGCATCTAGGAGCTCCTTATCTCTCGTCACTTGTCATCTCATAAAAAGATCTTAGCGTATAGTATATGTGTGTTACTGGCGTGTTAATTCAGGCATGGGACGCTAGAGTGTGGGGTAGGGGGTCAGGACCACCTCCAGGGTGAGCCCTCACCTTTACTTGGCTGAGACAGCTTTGGGGGACCCTGTCCATGTCCCATCTAGTCAGAGTGCTCCAGAGCTACGGACACATGAGCTGCAGTGTGTGGCTTTGCCATGGTTCTGGGCATCTGAACTCAGGTCCCCCGGCTGAGCAGCACGTGTTTTACCCGATGAGCCATCTCTCCACCCCCACCCCAGCCCCCACTTTTAGAGACAGACTTTTACTGTATAGTCCAGCTGCCTCAAACTTGCTGTCTTCCTGCCCAAGCCACCTAAATGCTAGGATTACAGGCATGTTCCTTGATACTAGTATGTATTTCTATTGGATGTCTCTAGGTCTGGGTAACAGACTTATAAAAACAGCTGTCTTTTTTTTTTTTTTTTTTTTACTTACTCTAAGACCAGAGCTGTGCAGAGACCTGGAATTTTTCTGTTTAATGTAGGCACTTTTTAATGTGTAGCTATTATTTTTCCTTTGGGCCCAGGCCTTCAGCCAAAACCTGTGCTTGACCCCATGCCCTATAGTGATCATAGACCGAACAGATGCTGCCACTGAGAAGCATGAAGGAGCCGAGACGGCACAGGTAGTCACCTCCGTACCCATCCCTCTGAAAGCCAGAGGGCTTCTGCGCAGGCGCACCACCTCTGCTTCCTGCTGAGACACTCACAATCCCTCCAGGCTCTGTAATGTAGCGGCTGCCTTCAGCACCACACAGACACAGTGCATGTGTGGGCAGTGGCTTGGCAGAGCGAGTTTTGGTTGTAGAAGTGAGTGTGGAGTGTTCCCAGTGCCCAGCCCACACACACCCGGCCCTTCCAGGTATCGTCTACTGTACCCCCACGGAGCGGGCCGGGACGTTAGGACAGTGCCTGGGACTTCGCTGGCACTCAGCATGTGCTGACTTTCCTTGTTCTGGAAGATTTGGGTTCATGGGTAACCAGCCAATAGAATCCAGTTCCCTTAGCTCCACTTGAATCTAGGCTCTGTTCAGAAAACACGAGATGCATCTGTTGGGCCCTGTCCAATCTTGTGAATCATACCAACTTTCAAGTTTGAGCTCAGAGAGGATTGGAATTTGAGGCCAAAGAAGGCAAAATATTTCCCTTTCCCATCCGTGTTAAGTTCTTCAGTGATGGGTAATGGAAACAGATGGCCGTGGGTTCAAACACAGGCTCTATCCTTACTCACCTATCTGCCTCTTTGCATCACAGACGGCTATGGCGATGGGTAGGTGGACCAGAACCCCCAGCCCTGAATGATAATGTTACGTACTAAGCCTGGCATAGGCCACATCCTTACTTGTTAGATGGGGAAATTATCTTCCTTTGCAGGGCTGTAAGGACTGGAGACTCATGCATGGAGACAGAAACAGAAGGCCTGGCAGCGCGCGCAGGAGGGAACGGTCTGGAGCCACTTTACCAGAGCCGGTTCAGGGGCTTGGCAGTTTAGGTGGCCAAGTGGTTCCACATTTGATGGATTATCTTTATCCCTCTCTCGGGGACAGGTAGGTGCTGCCCAAAGGCCAGAGCACGTTTGAGAGACAGGTTTGTTTCACAGCCGTGGTGCCAAGTAGCACCCAAACCCGGTCCCACCGCCTTTCACGGTGAAGCCCTTGGCGCCAACCGGTGTTGCTTCAGCTGCTAGTACTTATTGCGCCTGTGCTTGGAACCATTTCCAGCTCCTGGGAGCAATATGGTGGTGCCTTAAGTGCTCCCTGCTCCGGCCCTTGGCGTGACTAGGACCTGTGTGCATGAAGACCCTCTCAGTCCAGTTTACTCTCCTTCAAGGTTCACCACGTTGTGGGCCCAGGGCCAGTGGAGTGAGGGCGGATGGTGGGGAGGAGAACGGGGAATTTTGCCGGGAAGGGGTCCAGCAGGGTCTTGGCTGACGCCGCCACGTTAGCCACAGCTCAGGACCCTAGGGTGGGAGAGGGAACAGGAAAGGTACTTGTGCCCGGAAAGGTTGCAAAATCCTCTCAGGCTTGAGGAAGCTGCTGAGCGCCGAGGAACTGGATGGAAGGAGCCCTCTCGGCTCTCCTCAGGTGCCGGGGGCCGACTGGGGTCCCACCCCGCGGGCTGGCAGGCGGAGGGGGTACGCTGGAGGCGCCCGGTCTTGGGGGCGTGGTTCGGCGGCGGGCCGGCCGGGGCGGCGGCGCGAGCTCCCGGGAAGTGGGGCCCCCGCCAAGCCCGACGCCGTGGGCGCAGGCCCTCCCTCCCTCCCTCCTTCCCTCCCTCCCTCCCCGCGCCCGGCGGGACCCTGCGCCTGTGTCGGGAGAGGCCGGCGTCCGGCAGATGCACGCGGGGCGGGGGCCGGGGGAGAGGCGGGGAGAGAGAACCCACAACAAAACTTGGCTCGCTGCGCTCACGGCTCGACTTGAATGACAGGAGCCGGCGCCCGCGGAGCGCAGCGGACACCCGGGAGCCTGGTCCGCCCACGGCGCGGCGCGCAGCGGCAGGTAGGACGCGGGCGGCCGCTGAGCCGAGGGACCACGGGCCACCGGCCGCGCCCGGGCAGCCCTCGCTGACTCCCCGCCGTGCTCCCACCGCCCCTGCCGCCACCGGGAGGGTCGCCGTATCCCGCCCTATTCTGCGGACCCTGCGCAAGGGGCACAGTTAGGCGCTCCTTCATTGGGGTGGCGGGACCCCTGCGGAACCAGGAGCAGGGGGCAGGGGATGCTTTTTCTACTCGATGTTCAGTCCCAGCCTTCGGGCTCCTCCCGCTGCGCGCATCTGGAAAGAATCTGCGAGCGGATGGGGAGGGGAGGTGGAGGCACACGGACGGGTGACAGGGACTGTGGGGGCAGGTGGAAATGGAAAGGGGCCTGAACCTCTGCACTGAGAACTGGGGCCCAGGGCATCCTGAGTCTTTTCACGTCAGTCCGTCGGGGGCTCCACCGAGCCCAACACTGACGACCTCTTTACACACAGAAACAAGCACAGAAAGGCAGAAATCACTCCCAAGGGCGCCAGGGCAGGTGAGGCGCACAATCAAGCAGCGGAACTTGGCTTCGACTGCTTAGATGCGGTCTAACACAGGACATTGCATTCCGACCGCTGTCTAGGCAGCTGCTTCCAGTGGAACACAGAAAGGGGCAGGGCAAGAAGCATGGTCGTCCCTAAGTTGTGTGGGTCCCGGAACCACTATCAACCTGGTGCAGGGTGGGGAGTGGGGTTGACCAGGATGGGTGAGTTGGAATACCTGACCTGCAGTCAGGTGGAAGAAGGGGGGTAGGGTCGGCTTGGGATTCCTGTGTTGGGGCCCAGATTGGGAGGCAGCTGCTGCTGAAGCTGTGGGGGAGAAGGCTTGCAGCGAGCGCTGTCGCGAGGGCTAGGATGCAGGTGCGCAAGAGGCGGCAGAAGGATGAGCATTAGCAACCTGAGGGACTGCTGGGGAAGGTGAAACCGGGCTCTGCCTGGCAGGAAGATGCCCCTGGGCTGTGGGCTGGGCGGACCCCTGGGTGGGCCTTTCCTCCTTTACCCCTCCCTTTTGCCCTGAAAAAGCCCAAATGATCAGATCCCAGGCGGGCTCACAGGGTGAACACCACTGGGAAGGGCCTGCGCTGCTCTGGGAAAGTCCTCAAAGGCTGGTCTGGGGCTTCCGCCTCCTTTTGTACACGCTCGGAGCCCTGGGACCAGACTTCGGTATGTAAGGTAAGAAGTGTCAATGACTTGTGCATCATGAGAGGGTCCGTCCCGTCCGTCTGATCCTGGCTAGGAGGTGTCACCAGTAGGCTTGTTGGAGTCATACATAAGGGTGCTGAACATGACCTACGGGAACCCTGACGGATCTCCATCACCAACATCCTGGCATCGCGGATGATACCCTCAGCAACCTGTGCCTCCATACCCAACTTCTATTCCCTGTTTACATGCGTAAACATACCTGCCTCTTTCCTGCTGCTACCCCACACCTTGCCCACCGTTTCCGCCTGCTTTATTCACTCGGAGAACTCCTCAGCCTTCAGGAGCAGCTTTGGGCTGTGGGCAGAAGACAACCATTAGTCCTAGTCTTAAATTTAATTGATTAATTAATCTATTTATTTACTTAGTGTGTGTGTGTGTGTGTGTGTGCATGCGTGCCATACAGCATGTGTGGGACTTAGAGGACAACTTGCCAGAATTGGTTGTCTCCGGCTCCCATGTGAGTCCTGGGACTGCAGTTCTGGTCATCAGGCTTCGAGGCAGACCAATAACCATGACTGGCTGAGCCATCATGCCCTGTTTTCCTCTTTTTAAAAAAAATTTTTTTTTTATTGTGTGTTTGTGCATGCAGGTGCAGCCAGGGGCCAGCGGCACCGGATCCCCGGGAGCTGGGGTTCCGGGGGTTGTGAGTCGTCCCAGCCAGTGCTGGGCTCTCATCTTCTGCAAGCAGAGAGCTGCTCTTAACAGGTGGGCCCTCGCTCCTGCTCCTGAGTTTTTTTTTGTTTTTTTTTTTTAATATACTCAGTTATGAAGCAGGGCATCTGAACAGATGATGTTGTAGCTCTTTCTCCTCTGCCTTTCACAAATCCATTCCATTCCTGGAATCAGGGGAGGCTCGGCCTCACCTTGAAGGACAAAGCCAGGACCTCTGGGCAGAGGGCTACTGAGGAGTCTGAGATCTCTGAGGTGGGCATCTGTAGGGGCCTTTTGCCCTTGAGTTTCCAGCTTGCAAATCAGGAGCATAGTTTATGCCCAACGGAGCCTTCTATTGCTCCAGCAAGCTCTAGCCCAGGAGAGTGGGAGCTCAGCGAGTGTTCAGGGCACTGAGTGCAGGGGGTAATGCTGGGGTCTGAGCATCTACGCCAAGCCTTGTGCACTCTTCCTTTCTTGCTCTGGAATCCATGCTTTGCATCTGTGCACCGGCACTTTAGCCCCTTCGAACAGACTCCCCAGACCCCAGGCCTTCCCCAGGCCTTCCTTCACACACACCAAGTCTCTCCTGCCGATGCTTGCAGTCAGAACGGCCAGCATAGGCTTTGCTCCCTCCTGGAAGGCATCCCCCCACAGCAAGGGTATGCTCTGGGCTCCTCCATGCCTTCCCTTCACAGCTCAGATGATTCAGATTTCATATCAGACCCTAAAGCTGCGCTGACTAATAAATGTGGTGTGAGCCACATACGACTATAAAGATGTTCTGCAAGCCACATTAAGAAAAAGAAAATGAGAGGCCAGAGAGATGGCTCAGAGGGTAAAAGCACCAGCTCTGCAGGTCTGAGTACAATCCTCAGAACCACGGACGCAGATGGGCATATGTGTGATCCTGGCATTCCTGTGCAAGATGGGAGGCAGAGGCAGGAGAATCGTCTGGAGGCTTGATGCCCAGATAGCATGGGGTGTGCAGTACAGGCTTAGAGACAAGAATGGAGAGAGGGTGCACTCCTGCCTGACCTCCCTATGCTCAGTGCTTAGCTTGGAGCACAGTGCTCTCTCTCCCTCTCCCTCTCCCTCTCCCTCCCCCTTCCCTTCCCCCCTCCCCTCCCCCTCTCCCTCTCTCTCTCTCTCTCTCTCTCTCTCACACACACACACACACACACACACACACGCGCGCGCGCGCGCATGATTTTTTAAAGACAAGGTTTTACTATGTAGCCCTTGTTGGCCTGGAACTCTTTTTGTAGACCAGGCTGCCCTGACCTCACAGAGCTCTGCCTTTTTCTACCTCTGGGGCACTGGGATTTAAGGCATGTGCCTCCATGATGCCTGACACAAATAATTTTTTTTTTTTAAGTAAAGTAAGCTAGGTAACCTTAATTTTGTTTAATCCAATATATTAAGTGTTAGGAACTCTATATCATTAGTATTAATGAGGCATTTTACATTGTTTTCTGCAGTGCCTTCAACATCCACACATACATGTGTTCTTTAAAACACGTCTCACTGTGAACTAGCCATGCCTTAAGGGCCCCACAGCCACACGTGGCCCTGAGGATCTACTTCAGAGCACAGGGGACCATGAACCTCTTAGCCAGCAGCCTGCCCCAGGTGTCCTTGTCAGACCCGGCACTTGGTGTCCTTGGCCCCCAGGAGAGCCGCACGGCACTTGGTGTCCTTGGCCCCCAGGAGAGCCGCACGGGTTGATGCAGAAGCCCTGGAGCTCAGCCTGGCCCCTTAATGGCTGTCACAGTGGGCCTCTGCTAGCGGGTCTCTAAAGGAGTGAGGGAGACATTTTCCGTCTGGTTCACAGTGTTGATCTAAATTATGTATCTGTGCAGAGAAGCTTGTGGATTTTTATGGAGACAAGCCAAAGGTGAGAGAAGAAACCCAGCCTGTCCAGTGAGTACCTGGTGTATGCGAGGGCCAGCTCCTTCTCTGTGCCCATCCCCGGCCTCCGCTCTGAGGGAATGTGAGGCCCGCTTCCTCCATGCCCCTCCCCCCCCACCTCTCCTTGGCTGCTCTGGCTAGAAGACTGTGGAATCAGCTATGGGGAAGGGAGGATAATGATCTGTAGAGGGGTGGCAGGGATGGAGGGCAGTGTCCCTCGTTGATCTCTGCTGGGCTCCCTGGTTCTCTGCCAGACTAGCAGGCCGGGCTTCACGCCTGCTTAGGCCGCGTGGACTGTGCGTAGGGTGAAGGGACCTGGCTGTTACTTTCTTCTTTCCTACTCTTCCCGTGGGACATCTCATCCTCCTAGGGACCTCTTTATACTGCCACCCAAATCCAGCAGGGAGTGGCTATGGTGTCACCTGCTCCTGAGGGCACGGATGTGATCTGCCTCGCCTGGATGTCCAGGACCCGGGGCTGGGTCCAAGATGGGGCATCTGAGTCAGGTGGTGTGTGAATGGCGCAGCAGTGGGAGTCACAAGTGAACTAGTGGGCTCTAGCACCTTCTGGGAGCAAATGGCTCGGGAGCAGGCCGGCCACGCAGTCCAAGTGGGGTAGACATGGGATGGGCGAAGAGGGATGCTAGAGTGGGTAATGAGGTGGGGGAGGGGAGGCAGATCACTGTGAGAGCAGTCACGAGTCCTTTGGGGAGCAAATGACCCTTTCACAAGAGTTGTGTATCAGATATTCACACTACAATTCACACAGTTAGGAAGTAACAATGGAAATAATTTTATGGCTGGGAGGATCACCACAACATGAGGAAAGGCCACTAAAGGTCCCTCCCTTACCATCCTGTGTAATGTGTTGGGAGAGTTGGAAGAGTGTCAGGGCCACACCCTGGGACCCTACTTACATGGAGCTAGAGCGCAGGGACACACCTGCTAGGGGACAGGCAAAGGTCTGACACATTGGCTGTCAGAACAGCAGCAGTCTAGGTCCTGCCTCAGCTTCCTTTCTGTGAAATAAGGGGACAGACTCCTCAGGGCCCAGGCTGGTTTGCAGCCCTGCCTAAGGAAGAGGCTTCGTGGTATTTCTGTCACCACTGGGGATATTCCTGATAAGACAGGGTGGCAGTCATCAAGGTCCAAGTGCCAACTGTCTCATGACCTATCGTGACTTCCTGTATACATGCCCAGTGTATGTGACCAGGGCATCACCTGGCACGGCGGTGGGCTGAGCCACTCCTCCCACAGGCACCATGGCCGGCAGCAGGGGCTTGCCACTCCTGCTGCTGGTGCCCCAGCTCCTCCTGGGCCCTGTGCTGCCTGTGAGGGCACCTGTGTTTGGCCGAAGTGACACCCACACCCTGAGCCCTGAGGAGAATGAATTTGTGGAGGAAGAGGAGCAGCCTGTGCTAGTTCTGAGCTCCGAGGAGCCAGAGCCTGGCCCAGTCACCATTGACTGTCCCAGAGAGTGTGCCTGCTCCCAGGAAGGTGTTGTGGACTGTGGTGGCATTGACCTGCGTGAGTTTCCAGGCGACCTGCCCGAGCACACCAACCATCTGTCCTTGCAGGTGAGGCTAGTGCTACGCCCCCCAGCTGTACATGGTTGTATAACATGCTTCTTACTAGAACCTCCAATTTTTGTGATTCCTCACTAGCCCCAGTTTCAGGGGAGATCAGACTCATGGAGTTCTGGTCCCACCTTTGGGGTATCTGTCATGTCCTGGTTACAGAATCCTGAGATATAGCCTGCTGGCTTATGGAAGAGTCTGGGCTGCCACAAAAATTTGAGAGTAAAAATGTCTCACCCTGGACACACAGTTGCCCAGCCCTGAATAGAGAGAGTGCCGCTAATACCAGTACAGGACTAGGAAAGTCGAATCAAGGGGATTCAACTCCTGGAGGCTGTGGGCTCAGAGCAGAACGTGAGAGTACTGGCCTGTGCTGAGGCCCACTGGATGGATGGATGGATGGATGGATGGATGGATGGGTGGATGGGTGGATGGATGGGTGGATGGATGGATGGATGGATGGATGGATGGATGGGTGGATGGATGGATGGGTGGGTGGATGGGTGGGTGGGTGGATGGGTGGATGGATGGGTGGGTGGGTGGATGGATGGATGGATGGATGGGTGGGTGGATGGATGGGTGGGTGGATGGATGGGTGGGTGGGTGGATGGATGGATGGGTGGATGGATGTGTGGATGGATGGGTGAATGGATGGGTGGATAGACGGATGGGTGGATGGATGGATGGATGGGTAGGTAGATGGATGGATGGGTGGATGGATGGATGGGTGGGTGGGCGGATGGATGGATAGATGGATGGATAGGTGGATGGATGGGTAGATGGATGGGTAGATGGATGGATAGATGGATGGGTGGGTGAGCGGATGGATGGATGGATGGATGGATGGATGGATGGATGGATGGATAGATGGATGGATGGATGGATGGATGGATGGATGGATGGGTGGATGGATCCTGGTATATCCAGGGCAGCTCTAGGGGAGAGGAGAGGAGGAACTGTTATTCTCTCCAGAGATCAAGAGAAAGTAGGAGATATGCATGTGGCCACTCAGGGGCTTGGCAGGCTGTGGACCAATGAGAGGAAAGTTCAAACTGAAGGCAGTTCTTATTAGGCGCCTTTACCTACCCAGTCACAGACTGTCTCACGTACCCACTGTGGGTGCCTCTGGTTCTGTGTGGCATTGGGTGTGTAGGAAGGGCATGGTCCCACCCTGACTTCAGGTGCTCACAGTTCGGGTGCAACTGACAAATGAGTAAACAAAGAAGTCTAGTAGAGGTAAGAGGGCTTAGCCACGCCTACTGTCCCAGCACTCAGGAGGCAGAGGCAGAGGCAGATGGAACTCTAGGCCAGCCAGGACTCCTGTGAGTTCCAGGACAGCCAGGGCTACACAGAGAAACCCTGTCTTGAAAAACAACAACAACAAAGAGAAAGAAAGAAAGAAAGAAAGAAAGAAAGAAAGAAAGAAAGAAAGAAAGAAAGAAAGAAAGAAAGAAAGAAAGGAAGGAAGGAAGAAAGGAAGGAAGGAAGAAAGAAAGGAAGGAAGAAAGAAAGAGAAAGAAAGAGATGGAGGGGGGAGGACTTAAGCCATGGGGCTATGGGGCCATGGGGCTATGGGGCTATGAGACTATGGGTTCATGGGGCTATGGGGCTATGGAGTTTAGTTCGGGCTCCTCCTCCAGCTCCTGAGGGATTTCCACATGGTTAGAAACTTAATCTTCTAAGGGGAGTGGGAGCTACAGGGCCAAAGAAGGGGACAGGCTTCTGTTTAGGGATCAGCTCTGAGTGGCTGTCACTTGGTGTGGGTCTGAACTGTGGGTAGATGTCTGCATGTGGGCTCTTTAAGAATGGGACACACACATATCTCTGTGTCCATGGCTGTGCACTGTCTGCCTCAGGAGAGAATTCCAAGGCAGGTCCCTAAGAAAGTGACGCTCCTAGGACCAAGGGTAGGTTCAGAAGCCTTGTACCCCTGACCCTACCCCCAACCTGCTGCTGCCCCATCTCATCTCCACACAGAACAACCAGCTGGAGAAGATCTACCCCGAGGAGCTGGCTCGGCTGCAACGGCTGGAGACCCTGAACCTACAGAACAACCGCCTGACGTCCCGAGGTGAGGAGTGTGGGACTCGGGCTGGTGAGCAGAGGCCTGAGGGGCATAGTGAGAGCTTAACCATGCAGACCCCAGGGGGAAGGGGGGCTGGGGGGGGTCTCTCGATATGAGCCTGAGTCTGCTCTGACTGAGACCCAGGAGGTGGGGCCTGGGACACTGAGAGCACAGGCTTCCTGGGAACTTGTCAGAGACTCTGCAATTTGCAAGGGCCCTTAGAACCCAAGAGCAGCATTCTTAAGTTCCTTCCCCCACCCCACCCCCAACCCCGAAGACAAATATAGTACATAATATTTTGGAAAACAAAGTGGAAGGGGAAAAAAAACCCTCATAATTCCTCCATGTTGAATTAATCAATATTAAGATTTTGGTATTCTCCCTCCCCCGTTTTAAAAGAAAGTAGCTTTATTTGTATGTAACTTATGTGCCATAAGTGACTGAGTTCAAAAGTCCAGTCCAGTTGCCGTGCTTGGGTGAGTTTATACAATGTCCAACCGCCTCCCGTGAGCTGCAGCCATTGTCTTAGGCTGTCACCCACAGCGAGCAGTAGCTTGGAGGCCTGCTTTGTTTCGCTTAGCAACTTGTTTCTCGCGTTGCTGTGGCTGGAGCTCTCTCCAGCCGGTCATCCCGTTACTCCACAGCAGGGTGCTCCCCGGAGACAGTCCGCGGCTTATGTAACTGTTCCCTCTCCAGCAGCTGGTGGTCCTGGGGTGGGAACTAGGTGTCAGAGGTCAGCTCAGGGCTGGAGAGGGGCCAGTCTAAGCAACTGTAACAAGCCATCTGTCTGAGGGGATCAGGAGTGAGGCCTCTCCTGCTCCCTCGGAGCTGATCCCAGCTTGGTGGCTCCTGCCTCTAGGTGGGGCTGAAGTTGAAAAGAGGCTCCGACTCCTGCAGTCCTCCCCGGGGAGCACTCCTTCCTGGTCAGAGGATTAGACTGGGTCCCTCAGCGCCTCGGCAAGCCCCTTAGCTGCTTGCTTCTATGCTTGAGCCGTGTGAGGAGAATGAAGGCAGGGTAGACATTGGAACTGATAGGAAAGGAAGGCGCTGCCTGGCAAGTTGGTGGTTCCCCTGCTCCCCTGTAGCCTCTCCTTCATCCAGGGCTCTGACCTGTCCTTTAAAGGGCTCCCAGAGGAGGCATTTGAGCATCTTACTAGCCTCAATTACCTGTACCTGGCCAACAACAAGGTGAGGGCCATAGATGGTGTGTGGACTTCCCTGGGGTAGGGCGGGCTTTCATGGGGTGGGCGGGCTTCCCTGGGTGGGCGGGCTTCCCTGGAGAGGGCGGACTTCCCTGGAGTGGGCGGGCTTTCCTGGGGTGGGCGGGCTTTCCTGGGGTGGGCGGGCTTCCCTGGAGTGGGCGGGCTTCCCTGGAGTGGGCGGGCTTCCCTGGGTGGGCGGGCTTTCCTGGGGTGGGCGGGCTTCCCTGGAGTGGGCGGGCTTCCCTGGGTGGGCGGGCTTCCCTGGGTGGGCGGGCTTTCCTGGGGTGGGCGGGCTTCCCTGGAGTGGGCGGGCTTCCCTGGAGAGGGCGGACTTCCCTGGAGTGGGCGGGCTTTCCTAGGGTGGGCGGGCTTTCCTGGGGTGGGCGGGCTTCCCTGGAGTGGGCGGGCTTCCCTGGGGTAGGCAGGGTTCCTTACCCTCCTGACTTCCCTTGAGCTCTGTGGTCGTTTCCCAGTGCCCTTGCCAGCGTGGCCTCTGGGTCCCTATTGCCCTGGATGTTGAGAAGGGGACACACACCATCCCCTTTAACCTAGAGCATGTCTGACAATGAAGCAGCCAATACCTCCAGCACACGGGTGGAGGGAGAGCCCAACATGCCACACAGGCACTTGGAAGTCTTCTTAGAGGACATGCCATTCGTATAAAGGGCAGGCAGATTCCAGCCTGGGCAAGGCTGTGCTGTTGAGGTGGCCTGTGTTGATGCTCCCCAGGACTCGGGTGGGAGGATCATTTGAGTCCAGGAATTTGATACAAACCTGGACACAAGGAGACACCGTCTCAAAATGTAAATGATAAACGGAAATTATGGCGGGTGTGGAGCTTGCCTTCCTTCCATGAGTAGTCAGACGCCTCTCACTTCTCACTGTTTCTTCTGACCTCTCCTCCTTCCCTGTGAGCCCAGGAGGCAGAAGAGTGGGGACAGGTGCAAAAGGCTTTGATTGACAAGCTAAGGGCTGCGGGAGCTGGACACGCTTTGTTTCATCAAGAGATGGAACACGTTTCTCCATTGGAAGAGTAGCTTTGCTGTCAGGGAAGCGCGGAGGGGAGGGTAGCAGATGAGCTTGGGGGCGGCAGGGCCTGAGCTGGCTTCTGCCCCTCTACTGGCCTCTCTGCCGGCTCTTCCCTCTCCAGCTGACCCTGGCACCCCGATTCCTGCCAAACGCCCTGATCAGTGTGGACTTCGCTGCCAATTATCTCACGAAGATCTATGGACTCACCTTTGGCCAAAAGCCAAATCTGAGGTCAGAGGTCAGAGGGATGATGATCCTGGGTGTGTGGGGATGTGTAAATGTGGGGCGAGTATGGAAGGTCTGAGGGAGGCAGGGGCAAAGCAGGAGACACAGGCAAGCCCTGAGGAGGGGCTAGCTGTGGCGTGGGCTGTGGGCTGTGTTCAGGCCTGCGGAGAAGGAACACCCAGGGCCTATCGGAGCTCAGGAGCCAGAAGGCTGAAACCGAGGGGTGAGGAGGCCTCTATCCAGTAAATGAGGAAGAAGAGCCTGTGCATGGAGAGGTGGAGTCTGGGTAGAAAAAGTCACTTCCGGCAGGCAAAGGTGCCCTTCTTTGAAGCTGCCAAAGGAGGTGTGACCACTCCTGGGACTTCTACTCAGGGCTTCAGATGCAGGCGCTGGGCTTGGACCAGCAAGTCCTGTTTCAGCTGTCCATTTATGTGGTGACTTCTGGCAGGATGTTGAGCTTTTGGGCCCTGTTTCTGACCACGAGGGGGTTCTGAAGTTCTTTAACTCTGTGTCCCTGGGTTAAGAGGGCGGAAAAGTACCCCGGGCCCTGCATCAGCTTGAGTAGGAGTTTGAAGGCACGCGATCAAGCTATCTCATGGCCAGGGAGCCCTGGTGGGGTGAGGCTCACACTTCCGCCCCGCAGGTCTGTATACCTGCACAACAACAAGCTAGCAGATGCTGGGCTGCCGGACAACATGTTCAACGGCTCCAGCAACGTTGAGATCCTCATCCTGTCCAGCAACTTCCTGCGCCACGTGCCCAAGCACCTGCCTCCTGCTCTGTACAAGCTGCACCTCAAGGTGGGGAATGGAGAGGGGAGCTGAGGTAGAGGCAGACCCATGTCCCCGACACAGGACACAGAGGGAGAGGCATGGCCCAGCTGGGCATGGGGATGCTGAGTGAATCTGAGCGTATTCTGCCGGGTATTAGCTACCTAGGGAAGCAGGCAGGAGTCTGGGCACCCGACCTTCGGTGTGGGCTTGAGGGGGCTATCAGATGCTCATGTCTGACACCCCTCCTGGTAGCCTCAGGCTCCTCTGTATATCTCCTCCTGAGGCCCAGTTCTTGCCTCTCCCTCTGCCCCATCCCTCCCTTTCCTTCTAGAACAATAAACTAGAGAAGATCCCCCCTGGGGCCTTCAGTGAGCTGAGCAACCTGCGGGAGCTGTATCTGCAAAACAACTACCTGACTGATGAGGGCCTGGACAACGAGACCTTCTGGTGGGTCCCCGTGTCACCGCACCCTCCGTCCGCATCACCACCTGGCAGTGTGCAACACCTGCGGTCTCAGCTTGTCTCAGCTGGGCACAGTCACGTGTCACTTTTCCTTGGTTGCTTTCTCTGGAGAATCTTCGGGGCTTATGTCTGTTGTCATGTCTGTCTCGGGGAACGAGTCCTGTGTATAGACAAGAGATGCTGAGACCGCAGCTGGCTGTGGCCTGCTGCCTAGCATCTCAGTTCCCTCTTTTCTCCAGGAAGCTGTCCAGCCTGGAGTACCTGGACTTGTCCAGCAACAACCTGTCGAGGGTCCCAGCGGGTCTTCCCCGCAGCCTGGTCCTGCTGCACCTGGAGAAAAATGTCATCCAGAGCGTAGATGCTGATGTGCTGACCCCCATCCGCAGCCTGGAGTACCTGCTGCTGCACAGCAACCAGCTGCAGGCCAAGGGCATCCACCCGCTGGCCTTCCAGGGCCTCAAGAAACTCCACACTGTGCATCTATATAACAACGCATTGGAACGTGTGCCCAGTGGCCTGCCCCGCCGGGTGCGCACCCTCATGATCCTGCACAACCAGATTACCGGCATAGGCCGCGAGGACTTCGCCACCACCTACTTCCTGGAAGAGCTCAACCTCAGTTACAACCGCATCACCAGTCCACAGATGCACCGGGACGCCTTCCGCAAGCTCCGCCTGCTGCGTTCGCTTGACTTGTCTGGCAACCGCCTGCAGACGCTGCCTCCAGGCCTGCCCAAAAACGTACACGTGCTCAAGGTCAAGCGGAACGAGCTGGCTGCCCTGGCACGCGGGGCACTGGCTGGCATGGCTCAGCTTCGAGAACTCTACCTCACGGGCAACCGGCTGCGAAGCCGGGCACTGGGGCCCCGTTCCTGGGGGGACCTTGCTGGTCTGCAGGTACTACAGGACTGGGCCACACGGTGGGGGTGGGGAGTGGGGGGTGGGGAGTGGGGGGTGGGCGGGTGGAAAGGCACGGGGAGGAGGAAGGATGGTGGACCTACCAGGATGAGCCTACTCAGCTGCTAGGACGAGTGGCAGTTGTGTGCCAGGAGCCAGGGTCCGTGCGATAGCCTGACTGAGCTTGTTCATTGGATACCTGCTGGGAAGGCGGTGGAGAGCCATGGCCACGCATTCCAATCTGCGTATAGGTTCAGGAGCAAAGGGCGCAGCGAACGCAGTGACCTGTGTCTCTATGTGGTCAGGCCAGTTCACCAGAGGGTAGAAGGAGGGGCCCACGCTTCAGCTAACATGCTCATAACTGGCCATGGGGTGGGAAGTGCCATCAGGACTGGGGTGTCTTCAAAGAATGCCAGAGAGAAGCCAGGTGAGCTTAGCCTGGTGAGGAAGCTGTCTCTGCGTCCTGGCTGGGCGCCCTCCTCATCCAGACTACCCTGCTGAGAGCCACACACCAGAATCAGGCCTCCATGTGGCCTTTCTAGCTGTTCCTCAGGAGGATAACTTGGCCCAAGCCTCCTGCCAGCTCCCTCTTGTTACATTTGCTGACTCACTAAGGCCAAGGCCACCGGGGAAACTTGGAAGCTGCCCTGGGCAACCTTCTTGTCTCTGTTGTCTGCCTCGGGCAGCCCACCAGCACCTGACCCAGCCGCAGCTCTGCAGTCTGGCTGCTGATGCCCCAAGCCAAGCCACCGTATTTCTCAGGGGAACCTCACTACTCCTGTACTTGCAAAGCGCCTGTTCACATAGGGTCCTGTCCAGTCTCCTACAGCTCCCGTTGCCCTGAGGTCAGATTCCTCCACTGGGGTTTTCAAGCCTCCCTCTGCTCCTGCTCCAGCACACGGTGGCCCTTCTATTGGAAGTACAATACCTGCCTTGCTTACAGGAGACACCTATTCGTTTGTTCCTTCCTTCACTCATTCATTCCATAAGTCTTGAAGAGTCCCCACATTTGTACTAGACACTGTTGTTCCAGAACTGGGGACCCTGTGAGGAACAGGGACCCCCATGCTTGTTCCGGTCTATCTCAGACTCAGCTTGCCTAGGAAGCACTCTTACCTGTCAGCGGGGACAGGTGGGTTAGATGTCTCCCGAACCTCAGCCTGGTGAGCGAGCGAGTGAGTGAGGATCCCCCTCACGCTGAGTCTTTTGACTGGCAGCTTGTTCCTTTTGCCTCAAATCCACCCTGTGCTAATGCCCTGGAAAGCATTTCCTGGCTCGAAGCTGGGTGAATCTCTTCCCTACTCCCTCATTACAGCCAAGCCCATGGCTTGTTTTGTCAGGCTCTGGTCCATCTCCACGGCCTGACTGGCTTCCTGAGAGTGGAGATGGTGTCTCGCAGAGTCCATGCTCCATGGGCACCAAGTGTCTCTGGAATGAATGAGGGAGGGACTGACAGAGCGGATGGTACAGTGCCAATGGCTGTGGAGACAAAATGGGAAAGAAGCCCCGTGGGCCTGGGAGGTGACAGAATTGGAAGTTTTCGGCTTTACTGCAATCCTGGTGCTAGCTTACCAAGTTGTGTGGGATGTGAGCCTGTTGGATGACCCTGTATCCCAGCCTCTGAAGATGATGAAGGGCTTACAGATGATGTAGTTCTATCCCAGGGCAGCACTAGGGTGGGTCTGGAGAAGGTGGGTTGGCATTATAAGGGGTAACAAGGGAGGCCACAGAGCCAGTGTGTGCCAGGGCCCCTCCCCCACTTCCCTGGCTCTCTCTCCTGGACTTCAGGCACAGGTGACTCAGAACCTAACCAGCCTGGGACCTGCTGGTTATGCCAGGGTTTCTACAGGCCTTGTACCCACTCTCCTGGCCCCCACACATGTGACCTGCACGTGTGGATCTTGACATGATTAGTCTGATGGGAGAGACAGGTAGACTGAAGAGGAAAGCCTGTGACGTGCAGGCAGCGGGGCTATGACTTCACGTGCAAAGGCAGGAGGGACTGGGCAGGACCCACACCAATTAGAACAAGTGTGTGGAGTCTGGCACAGCACATTCCCAGCCTCGTACAAGTGGATTAACCTCGCCGAGCTGTTTCCCCACCTGGAAACCGTGGTTGTCAGAGCCCTTCCCTCAGTAGAGATGGAGATAGATTGTGGCATCGTGGGAGTCTGAAGGCTGGTCAGTGCTCTGCACAGGTGGGAGTCCTTGACCTGCCCTGCTCACCCCTGCAGCTGCTGGACATGGCTGGGAATCAGCTCACAGAGATCCCTGAGGGGCTCCCCCCATCGCTGGAGTACCTGTACCTGCAGAATAACAAGATCAGCGCTGTCCCTGCCAATGCCTTTGACTCCACTCCCAACCTCAAGGGAGTCTTCCTCAGGTAGGAAGTCCCTGTGGCCCTGACAGCACATATAACAATGGAGGACAGCTGAGACCTGGGGCAACAGCTAGAGTGTGGGTGTTGGGGAGCCTGGCTTCAATGCTGACTGGCCAGGGAGCCCTGAGTACACTGCAGGACCCCACAAGCCTGTGCCACCTCAGTCCCTGAGGGTGAGCATTCTCTGCCAGACCTGCGACGGCTCACAGGTCTGTTAGTGGGCATCAGAAACAGTAAAGACAAGCGCAGGGTGTTGTTGATGCTAATGTGGTACAGGAGGAAGCCCAGAGAACAGCTCACTCACAACCCCTGCCTATGAAGACAAGAGTGTTCAGTCAGCCAGGTGGGGCTGAGGTGTCAGACCAAGAACACAAAGGCCTAGGTCCCCACTGGGCTGGGGGTTAGGACTTCAGAGAACTCAGACCCCACAGACTCTGGCTTCTTCTCAGACCCCACTCCCTCATTCCAACTTGGCCCGCCCAAATCAGAGGGAAGACAGAATAGAAGACAGGCTCAGGGTGGTGACACTGGGTGGTGTGACTCGGCCTCCAGTGTTGGGCTGAGTACATCCCTTACCAGCTCAGCCATGGCCTCGCCTGTGTGCCAGTCAGATCTTGAGGTTAGTGGGGAGGAGGGCAACAGAGGCAGCTCTCATGGCTGCCTCTCTGCACATGAAGTGACTGTGTGTAGAGGGAGACCTTTCTTGCCTCTGCCACCCCCTTCTTCCAAGCTATTGGTGTCCTAACAGGTCTATTTGTCACAGGGGCACCGTGCTTCTTGGTCCCCTGCCTTCGAACCTTGCTGTGGCGCTTCCTGAATCCCCCTTCCTCTCTGAGCTGGGCAGGTGGGAGGCATCAGCCATGCCTCCTGCCGCTGACCCACGGCCCACCACTCAGGTTCAACAAGCTGGCTGTGGGCTCAGTGGTGGAAAGCGCTTTCCGGAGGCTGAAACAGCTGCAGGTCTTGGACATTGAAGGCAACTTCGAGTTTGGTAACGCTTCCAAGGACCGAGGCCACAAAGATGAGGAAGAGGAGGAGGAGGAGGAGGATGACGACGAGGAAGAGGAAACGAGATAAGACAAAGTGACGTGGATGTGACCCAGGTGGGTGGTCTGTGCAGGTGTGTGACGGCACCTCTTACCATACCCTGCTGTCCCTGACCTGCCTTGGCTTTCTGTGTGCTGACTTCACCCTGTCTCTGTTCTATGCCTTCATTTTGAAAGCCTGTCATTTTGTTTGCATGTAGGATCACACCATGTGAGGTAGGTGTGTGTGTGTGTGTGTGTGTGTGTGTGTGTATGTGTGTGTGTGTGCCCATGGAAGCCAGTTTGTGCTAAGGCACTCACTCTAGCTCAGGGAGGTGAGTATTGTGCTGGGGGATACTCTGGGGTACAGAGACTTCTAAGTCTGGGGCTCAGAGGAGAGGCCTGGGCTAGAGATGGGGATCTCGTCACTGTAGGCCTTGAGGTAGGGACAGACACCGAGGGGGCTCGAAAAGCTTCTGTGGTAGGGAGGGAGAGGACAGCCATAGGTAGTTAATATGCAGGGAGTTTGCACATGCGTGTAACACAAGCATCTACACATGTGTGCATATATACACATTTTATTCCAAGACACAATCACAGGTAATAACATGAATGTATCTGTGTGCAAAAGTGTGCCTATGGATATATGCATAAAGGCATGTCTGTGGGTAGCCATTCACACAGGCTTACATGGGGTCGCACTCATACACACATACTTGATACATTCATGGACTTCTCTAGAAGTGAGGGACTCAAACTGCTTCAGTACTAAGAGCCTGAGGGAGGTGGGCACTGCTGTACGTAACTGAACGTGTCTACAAGGAGTCCCTGTGATGTCATAGGGAGCGGCTGAGAGAGAGGAGGGTGGAGAGGGTGACTGGGAAGGCAGGGCCTGCATGTGCTGTGGGGTGGCAGTAGCCATGGGGAGGCCGTATAAAACTCAGGGGAAACTGTCTGGTACTCCTTTTGGCACTGGTGGCAAGGATGCTCATGGGATATGCTGTGGGGGAGGGTATGAGGCTGCCGGAGGATCGCAGGAGGTTGGTAATTGTCCCGTTGTGGAAGGGGGCCAGGGAGCTGAGTGGCTGCTGTCACAGGTAGGCTAGTGGCTTGATGGCTGGTCAGGCATAGAGTTGGATTCATTTATGGCTGAGTTTCTGTTCAGATTGAGGCCCTAGGCTTGGTAAGGAGGAGGGGCAGATGGAAATGTTGGTAGCAGAGACACGGGAAGGAAGCTGAAACCTGGGAGGTGATAGGAAGTGTCCAGGCAGAGAGCTGTGGTAGGAGAGGCTAAGGTTAGGTAGGACTTCAGGGAGTGTGCTCGGAGCTATGGGGCCAGGGCGTGGCCATGGCCAGGTTAGGATATTGACCTGAAGTAGAACCTGGAGCAGAGAGGAGCTAGTAGAGGGTGTTGTTGATGGATGGTGACAGCTGTGTGATGATGGAGACAGGGTGTCCACTAATGGGGCTGTGAGCCTGGAGGGGCAGAGCTGGCTCCCAGGGTCAGCCTTGGAGGTGGAGTCCCTGTTCTGAGGCACAGTCCTTAAAAGCCAGGATCAGCAGGAAAGGGCGGTTGCTCCCATGAGGGCTCCTGGCTCTCATGAAGAGGACTGTGGAGTTCTGGGGTGAGGGAGAAACTTCCCATTTTGTGGAATGTTGACTGTAGTTAAGTCAACTGAACGTACTGCTGGGAGGAGCCCCAGGGAGCTCTGGATCCAGGCCTGGGTACCTCCTGGTTCTACACTCCCAGAGGCTCCTCCTCTTCCCACGCACAGCAGCCTGGCTTCCAAAACCCCTTACTTTGATCCACTTCACCCAAGGCTGGCTGTAGCTAGTCCTGACTCTCCGACATGTTCCACAGGATGATGGACTACCGGACTCCTTTCTGCAGCCCAGGCCTGTGCCCCATGAGCGCCCCCTTCTGACACACCCAACGCTGAGCCCAAGAGGCACCCGAAAGTCACGGGCTGAACACAGTCTCGTGTCCCGCCCCTTCCAGCAATGTGTCACACAGTCAAACACGTGCAGATACCACTTCACCGCCACACCCCCAGCCTAGCCACGTAGATAGCCAGCTGCATATGACCTTCCAAACTGGCTCTCTGCACAATCTCACACTGATACACACACACACACACACACACTCACACACACACACACACTGGCCTGGTACACTCGGGCAGCTACCCTCCCCCTCCTGTTCACTTACACAGAGTGACCTCTGCTACCAAAAGCTCTTGCCTCCAGCCAGTCCTGGCCATAAGCAATTGGCCATGTGCCCCGTCATCTGGTCCCTCCCTTGGAGACGCAGGGTTGTCTCCTTACTCTGTGGCTGGGTGCTTTCCACTCTTTGAGACTCAAAAGCTGGCTTTTGTTTCGTGCCTTCCCATGGGGATTTGAACCTTCTGCCTTCTGCCACGGCCTCCCCTCCTCCCCAGGTGCTGGGCAGTCCTACTGCTGGGAGCCCCCTTTTGTTGTGCCCTGGCAGGTCACAGGCACTTTCCGAAAGAACAACCTCAAGAAGGCTTGGGAGGGAAAGAGGCAGCAGTGCATGGTGGGGGTGGGGTGGGGTGGAGGTGGGGTGGGTGGCAGCAGCTGCATTGGTCTTCAGTTCTGCAGGGAAGTTCTGGGTACCTTCGGGTTTGTTTAAGGAGGAAAAAAATATATGAAGATAAAAATCTCAAAGTTGATTTTTCCTGTTACAGAAAAACTAATATAAAGTATTATCCCTGCCCTTGCAAAGCTGCTGTGTCCGTGTGTGCTTCCTCCAAGGAGATGATGGGCTGGCATCTGCTCAGGGTGGGCAAGATCCAGCAGGCAGCACCCCTGACCAGAGGAATGAGGGCCAGCACCAGGACTGAGGGGCCCCACAGGAGTAGCGCCGACAGGAGGGACGGGGCGTGGTAGCGAGGCAGGAAGGCCCGGTGCACACATACACTCTTTGGGTGGAAATGTGCCTTTAGTGCTGGACTGCTGCACAGGCCTGCACATCCCCCATCCTCACCAAGCTGAGCCTCCAAATGGACCACCCATGGGCCCTGGGCTGTTTAGAACCCACCTGGAAAGTCACCTTTGCATGGAGGCGCTGTTACTAACGTTACTGAGGTGATTGGTGCTGTCTAAGCAGAGAGGAGGCAGAAGGCAGGTCTGAGGGCTCCTACAGAGCTCATTTGGGGACAAGGTCTTTTTAGGTATTCCCAGGAACGAGGTGAGGGGCACGGCCATTATGCCACCCCGTTGACGGAGAGCTGGGGTTGGGTTGAAAGCCGTAGGGAGGCTGCACCCAGCTGTTATTTGGATCTAAATGACCAGGGATCTCCCTGACCTAGAGGGGTGTGAGTTTCTGTCAAGTTCACCAAAATATAGAATCGTGCCTGTGGCTAGCAGGGAAAGGCAACCGGATTCCTCAGAGATCTTAAGGAGAGACTCAGGGGAGGGCCAAATAAAAGCCCATGCATGCGAAGAGGAAGTAACTGGCGGGACATTTGATCTTTCCTAGGTGGTCAGCAATCAACTGATGAAGGATAGCTATGTGGGCCCATGAGAGAATCATAGAGAGTGGGGAGGGGTGTCCCAGAGCTGAGGCTCTTCCTGGAGTCTTTACTCTCACAGGGGGAAGGTAGATGGAGTTTAAAGGTGAGGGTGTGTGCTCCTGGGGAAGCCTGTCTCTTCCCTGGGTCTCACAGGTCTGGTATACAGTCCCCCCAGACCACAGAGTTAGACCCCCTACCCAGACCCCCACCTCACCCCCACCTCCACCCCACAGAACAGATTGTCTGATCTCCGCCCCTAAGGCTTTTTTGGGCCAGGTCCTTCTCTAAGGCAACAGTTAACCAAGGGCAGCAGCTTCGGCCGAGATTTCTTCCTTTTCTGAGGCTTGAGTTCAGGGCCAGGGCCCAGACCAAGCTGATCCAGGTAAGGAAGTCTATCCACACCGCCCTGGAAAAGGCCCAGCTACAGTCAGACCGATTGAGGTGGCCTGGGGTGGGCTTGTCTCCTGCCCGGCACAGCTCAGATGGACCTGCCCTCCCGTGGCCACCAGGACGCTGACCTATGCTGTCAACTTGCATTAGCTCAGCAAAGAAATTCTGCACAGTCTGGTCTCAACTGGAAAGTGTGGCTCTGGCCTTATTACCTCAGTAGGCAGGGGAGCAGGAACAGGAGGATTGCTACTAGTAGAGTCTACATAATGGGCAGCTAGCCCTGCCTTCCCATACCCTGTCTCAAAGCACAAAGCAAAACACATAGTCTGTCACATCCAAAAGTCTTGAAAAAACAAAGACTTTTATTTATCACGTTATTGCAAACATGGAAGGGACTAGGGACTCTTATTCCATTTTGCCACGCAAAGAGTTCTGACCCCAAGGTACCGCTAGTCACTTGGCAGGAGCATCCCAAGCTGGGTCTTTCTCTTTATGGTCCGCCTCGCTCGCCCATCTCATGGAAGGCTGACTGGACTGTACCCACTGGGTCTCCCGCCCTAGTAGACATCAGCCTCCATACTAGATGAGAGGTCTGGGGCAGGCTGTCATGTGCGAAGGCAGCAGGTCTGAGTCCTGGGATGGGCCAGCCCTTACTGAGTTAAAACCACATGCTGTGAGGTCGAGTGGGGTTGACCTGGCCTGGACATAGCTGGGGCAGGAACAGGGACACTGGTGTTGTATCTTCATGACACGGAAGCTGTTGTGGCCGTGGAGACCCCGGAGAAGGCACAGCCTCTTTCATTGTTCCTTGCAGGCTGTCTTGTTTATTAGAAGGGAGTAGCAGAGACTTAAATTAGCATCCTGGCCATGACGTTGCTTCCAGGGAGTGGTTTTAGTTCTCAAAACCCCCAAACTATTTCCTCACAAAGTATAGTCAAAGACCCCTACCTTTGTGGGCTCATGTAGTAGAAACTGTCACAGCTAGGTCCCGGGCCACAAAAGCCACGACTGCCCACTGGCCTCTGCACACAGTTGTCTCTTGTTTGAGACACTCCTTCTCATAAGTAACTGACTAGCCTGGCAGGGTGGGTGTGTCAGCTGCTTGGGTGTGTTCTGAGTTCAACTCCTACCCTTAGCCCAAGCCCCAGGGTCTGGCCTGGCTCTGCGGCCCTGCAGGGTCACACGTTGGTCTCCAGTTCATTAATCTCAATAGCACAGTGGTCTAGGCTGGCAGTGGCTGGCTCCTCATCCTGCTCTACCTGGACCGGGATGTGGTGGGGGCACGTGGGCCCCAGGGTTAGCTCTGAGGCCTCAGCTACACTCTTCACACAGCCGTTCTGCTGGGCGGCCACCATCTCCTGCAGTGTCACTGGCATGGTCTCACAGGGTAGCAGCTTCTGGAGAGGAAATGGGGCCTCATTAGCACTAGGAGGGACTGAGGTAGGTAGTGCTGAGCAGACGTGTGGGCCTGGGAGCCGCTTGAAAGGCATGTTCCTATAAACACAGCTGGGTAGCCTTGGCAGGTTACAGGGCTCTCTAGGCGCCAGTTTGCAAGCTGCCGTGCCTCCTACCGCCTATTTTGGTAGATGAAGGTCTTGCCTTACAAAGTCCAGTCAGGAAAACAGTCGCTTCCCTGTCTCAACCCCAGCTTCCTTGCAGTGAGGAAGATGCAGACTTCTGCGCATACAGGCAATCCTGAATAGCAGACAGCTCCCCGCTGCCTCACAAACGTCCTGGCTGAGGGACTGGCTTTCTCAGAGGGAAGATGTTTTCTCACTGTTTCACTGGCTAGATCTGGGTGCTCTGCAGGTGGGTCCTCCCTGAACGGGTGTCAAAGAAGCTAGTCATCTGCCGGGACAAGGAGCCCAGAGCTATGGCGGATGCGACCGAAGGCTTCGCGGTGGGTGGGATGAGCATCTGGAACTCTGCGGCCCCACCCATGGCTCCATCTTCTAGCTCAGTGGTTCTCAGCCTTCCTAATGCTGCAACCTTCTAAATACAGGCCCCCATGTGGTGGTGACCCCCAATCAGAACATTTTCAGTGCTACTTCATAACTGTAATTTTGCTCCTGTTAGAAACAATGATGAAAATAGGTAGCATAGCAGGACATCTGATACGTGACCCCTATGAAAGGGCCCTTAGACCTCAAAGGGGTCACACTCACAGGTTGAGAACCACTGTCTTAAGAGGCTTTCTGGACAGACACCGCTCTCACCTCAGTGCCCATGTCCTGAGCAAAATCCTTCCGGCAGATGTGGGCCATGATCCCCGCTGCCAGTGCGTCACCCAGCACGTTAATCATGGTTCGGAAGCGGTCCCTGGCAAGCCAAGGTTGACAGTGAGCTGCAGCAATCTCAGTGGGCAACTGGAAAGGGTAAGGCTGGTGCGCAGAGGCACAGGCAGGGCCCGCAGGCAGGGGTGCACCTAAGCCACCCACAGTGGTCCCAAAGCAACTAAGGAAGCCCCTTCATGACACAGGCCCTGCGTTTAGAGGGGCCAGACTTGGGGGGGTCACTCTCTAGAACCTCAAGAAGGCTCCATCTTCACTTTTGAATTCTGGAACACCAGTCACACAACTGGTGTGAATTATTGGGGTACTCTAGCATATCACACATAGCAATTCCCCACCCTGCTGCCCTCACCAAAGGGTGGGGCCGGGCGGGGACCCAGACGAAGCACTCACAGCGCCCAGTCTACAGCGATGATGAGGTTGATGTCGTCGGTCGGCAGTCCCACAGAGGTGAGCACAATGACCATGGTGACGAGTCCTGCTTGTGGGATGCCAGCCGCCCCAATGCTGGCTGCAGTGGCCGTGATGCTGCAGAGGGAGAAGGATATGGCAGGGAGACCTGCCACAGCCCTGGCTCCAAGGAGCCCAGGATGCTAGAGCCTACGGGCCAGCCAAGGGTGTGGGGGCTCTGTCCTGATATCCCATGGGGGGTTCTCAGAGAAGCAGGTCCCCCATTCCCATCCATGAGAGGTCTGGAAATTGTGCCTCTGTGGAACAGAGATATTTGGAGATTCTGGCAGTCTACCAGTTCGGCTCCGCCCTAGCCTCACCCTGGGCCCGGCCTTGTATGCAGGGACTGGCCTACAGGGATCTTGGGCTCTGTCCCTTTGCGCAGCCTGTGCTCAATGCCAGCCTCACGGTCCTCAGGCCTGGCCTTTGACTCTGCTCAGCCTGATCAGGCTTACCCTGCCTGTGGCTGGCATACACCCATGTCCTTCCTGACCCGGGGCCCTCCAGCGTGTGGCTTTAGGACACACCTGATAGTGATGATCTGGCCAAAGTCTAGCTCATAGTTGTTGACCTGGGCAATAAAGATGGCCGCCACGGCCTCGTAGAGCGCGGTGCCGTCCATGTTGATGGTGGCGCCCACGGGCAGCACAAAGCGAGCGATGCGTCGGTCGATGTGGTTGTTCTCCAGCAGGCACTTGAAGGTGATGGGCAGTGTGGCTGAGCTATGGGCAGAGGGGCAGGTGTCTGCCCACCAGGATGGTCTGGGCCTCGGAAGTGAGCCACTACAGGAGAGCCAGCTCACTGATGCCCTGACAGAAATGTGTGGCATACACGTGGGTCAGCTTGGGCTGGTAGGAACGACCCTGGGAAGAGTCCCCAGGAAGGCAATGGGGGGGGGTACTTCAGCGGCACAGTGCTATGCTCTGTGCCCAAAGTATCTGCAGTGGTGATTCCCAGAGACTATGCCAGAGTGCCTGGTCCTTGAGTCCAGCCTTTCACGGGGCCTCAGCAAGCCTGGACACCTTGGTTTCTGTTGCACATAACTCCCACACAGTACTCAGAGAAGAGAAGTACTTGTGTTAAGTCTCTGGGAAGGGGCTTCCGCTGCAGGGGTAGGGAACCTCTGACAGGGATAAAGCACAACACAGTCCCAGAGACTGAGGCCCAGACAAGAAAGGTTAGGGCTGTCAGGAACACCAGACCTTTGGCCCAGAAAGGTGGGCTCCAATCCCCACAATTCCTTCCACAGGGAGCTTGGACACTTGCTCTCAGGAGAATCCTTCCTCATAGGGCATGATGATCATGGGTGACAACTCCATTCCGTTCCTCCCTCCTTCCCTCCCTCCCTCCCTCCCTCCCTCCCTCCCTCCCTCCCTCCCTCTCTCCCTCTTCTATCGCAGGTCCTCAGCTGTACTGGGTCGTCCCCAAGGCTGGGCATGGGTTCCAATGGTTCTACTTGCTTTCTCACCCCAGAGCATTCTCTCAGCCTCTGAAGCAATCCTGTGCCAGTACAAATGACCAGGTATGGGGCACTGAGGTCCAGGAAAGCTAAGGGACGGCCCGCCATCACACAGGTGTGCTTAACAGAACCAGGACCGAAGCCTTGGCTGTCTAGAAGTGCTGCCAAGGTTGAAACAGGTTATCCAGCCTTGACACTCCATCTGGAGTAGACACACAGAACCCCTCCCGTGTCACGGGATCTGCCCTGACAGGAACATGTGAGGTTGCGAAAGCGATACACCCTCTCTGCCCTGGAGTAAGGACAGGCCTCCATGAAGACTGAGGAAGCTTTGGGAGCGTGGGCAAAGGGAAGCCTTAAGAATGACCAAGGCAGGCAGAGCCTTGGGCAATAAGCTCCCGTATGGTCATATCGCCACCTCTGGGCTCTGTGTGAGGAGCCACGTCTGCACTTTCAGTGGTTCTGTGGCTGTAGGTGAATGACGGCTAGACAGATGGACAGTTCTGTTCCGCCTAGCCCAACCCTCTCAGCTCTCCGTCTCGGGCTACCTGGAGGAGGTGGCGAGTGCAATGAGAAGGGCCTGCAGGACGCCTCGGATGAAGACGATTGGGTTCTTCCTGGTGATCAGGAAGTACAGAAAAGGCAGGATGAGGAGGCCGTGGACCACCAGCCCGCAGACCACGGTCACAGCGTAGAAGCCCAGCTTTTTCCCTACTGCCTTGGGGTCATCCATCTCTAGGATCTTGCCAGCGATCAGGAAGACAATGCCAAAGGGGAAGTACCTGGGGCGGCAGAGAGGCCTCGGGTTCAGTTCAGGGTCCCCACCCCCACCCCCCGCACCTTTTCACTGCGTGATCTCATCTCAAGCCCCTCATGACTCACGAGGACTGGGTGAGACCGAGGTGCCCAGCTGAGAGCCAGGTCCCTTGGCTGCCCCAGGTCTAGACAGCTGCCATGTCCTCTAAGAAGCCCCATTTTAGCTCAGCAAGGCCACACCTCCAAGGTGACCACAGTCAGTCCTCTGCACACTCCTCTATCAGGCACCTAAGGTCTGAACTCTGAACCAGGAACAGTTACGGATTCTCACTTCCGCTGCGTGCTTTCTTCAAGAGCTGAGCTAAGCAGGCTCTTCAACATGGGGAAACTGAGGCCAAGAAAGCAGGTGAGGTTGGATTGGGCTGGGAACCCCACACAGTCAGCTAGCTATGGTGGCCCTGGTCCAGGCTGAGCCTCCTGTGCAGTTTGTTGAGCTAAGAATGCACTGAGGATGGTCCAGGGATGTGTCCAGGACAGAAGTGGGGGAAAGGGGACTCTCCCTGGGGGAGACTTACCACCCTGCCACCGCCACGATCTTCATGACGGACTCATTAAGACACTGACAGAAGCTGACCAGGGGGGTTCCGCTGTCACCCATGCGGCCCAGCATGATGCCTGCGGGGTCACACAGAGAGATTCACAGGGGTACCAGGCCTCCGCACAGACACACTGATGGCAGAGCAGAGACAGAGGGGTGCATATGCCCTTGCTGACGGCCCCAAGACTCACTCTCGTCATCTTCCACACAGCAATGGACATTTGTCCCCTAGAGATAAAATGCTCCTGAACATACTCTGGTATCCAGTCTGCTTTGAAAAAAAACAGGAGCGGGCACGCTAAGACGGTGCACACAGGAGCGGGCACGCTAAGACGGTGCACACAGGAGCGGGCACGCTAAGACGGTGCACACAGGAGAGAGCACACTAAGATGGTGCACACAGGAGTGGGCACGCTAAGATGGTGCACACAGGAGCGGGCACGCCAAGCACAAATGACTGTGACACACGGCCAGTCACACTGCCCAGTGGACATGCACAAATGCACAGTGAGACACAGTCACACCACCCCGTGAGCACTGAGCATCTCAGGCATTTTTTCACTGTTACCAGGTGGCCTTTATTCGTCACATCCCTCAGGCTGTGGGCAGAGGGGAAGAAAGCCCAGTAGCTGAGTTGCCAGGTGCACGTCCAGTGACCATATCACATCCAGGTCTTAGCCCTCTGTGTGTCTGGTATTTTAGCCAAGCCAATCAGAGCTTTGCTATCCATCACTGTCTACATACTCAGTCATCATCCAAGCATCGAACAGGTTTCTCTGAGCCCTGTCTTTGCTAGTCACCATGCAGGGCTCCGGCAAATAGACTGTAAGCCATTTGGACTGTAAGTTAGCCACCTAACCGAGGTTCGGAGCAACTCCACACAAGCAGAGACTAATGCAACAGGGTCAGATGTTCACTGTGGAACATCTTGAGCAGAGAAGCCATGGCCTGGGCTCCTGACTGAATCTGGGGACAAGAAGACCTTGATGAGAATGGTTTGCTTATGGGGAGGCCCCTGAAGGATGAGAGAGGTGACAGGGAGGAAGGACAGGAGTGGTGAGGTAAGGACAGAAGCCCGGCCACGGGACTGCAGGGCTCCGGAGCAGCCTGGGCTACAGCCCTGAGTTCTGCAGCTTCTAACACCCCATTTGGTTTCTGTCCAAGTGTAGCCTACAGAACAGGACCATCTTCTTGACCCCGAGGACGCACCAGAAGGGGCAAGACAAGGTGCAGGGAACAACCCAGAAGCTTATGCTTCAGAGTGCTAGTGACAGAAGAGAGAGAGGAAGCAGGCTGGCAGGGTGGGGAGGGGGACTGTTGCTGGGGCTAAAATGTGGCCCAGATGTCTCGTGTACATAAGAGGATGTGGAGCATGTTGTAAAAGAAAAACTGCTTCAAAAAAGCCGGGGCAGCTGGAGCCAGCCACCCAGGGTTGGTGCGAAAGGCATCCAGGGCTGGAGCTTCCTCCCCAAGACAGAAGGGGGCCCTGTGTATGGTCCTGGTGCTGGTGGGCAGCGTTTTCAGCAGAAGGTTGTGGGATCTAAAGCTATAGAGTTTAGGGGTCTCTTTAAGAACAAGAATATAAGTGGAATAAGCTTTATGCTTATAATCCCACTTGGCAGAGAGGCGGGAGGCCAGGAGGAGTTCAAGGCCATCCTCAGTGAGGTGTAAGCCAGCCCAGGCTGCATGAGGCATTGCCTCAAAAACCAAACAATGAAAAAAAAAAAACACCACCAACAACAAAACAAAAAACACCAACAAAAACACCAACCAACCAACCAAAAAAAGAGAACAAGCAAACAAAAAAACTGTATTCATTATATATATGTATGAAATTCTCAAAAGAAAAAGTTTAAAACAAAACACAAACAAACCCAAGAATATAAAACTACCTCCCTCAACAACAACAGAAAAGCACATGCCTTTGAAGGTTCACATACAAATAAGGGGCCCCAAGTCATTCCCTTATGGCAAGTCATTGTGGTTGGAGGGACTTTGGGAGCCCATAAAATAGTTGCAAAGGGAGAAACCTGCTCAGGGAGGCCACTGTGAGCCTCAAGAAATGACACAGAAGCTCTGGAAAGAGAGAGAGGCAGCCAGGGAAAGCCTAGAATGTGGGGTGAAAGTCTTTCCAAACAGTGACAGTCCTTCCTGGCTGGATGGGGTAGGAGGATAGCCCCAGGGGCAGGAATCCTCAACACAAGCGGGGCTTGGAGCCGGTTAGTAAGAGCAGGAAGGAAGGCCCTGGAATGCTGGGAGGGCACTGCCAGGAGCAGGGACAACACATACCCATGGTGGCCGAGAAGATGACAATGCCCAGCACGTTCATGCCGTCACTGGTGCCAGGCTCTGACTTATAGACAATCTCAGGCGGAGGCGTCAGATCCAGGGCAAAGTTCTGCACGCGTGAGCCATTGTCTTCCTGGACGCCGTAGATGACGATCCGCCGGGGAGGAGCCTCCTCCGCGGCCCCCTTGGGAGACTTGATAACCGGGGTGGTCTTGGTGCGGTACTGTCGGGGAGCATGCGGACCAGGAAGGAGTCAGTACCATGTTATTACGGAAAATATCTTGCAGGCATATTTTACGCACTTGTATTATATATGGGTGTGGACGGACTGTTGAGGGAGTGGCTCGAAGGCTGGGCTGCTGCCCGCCACAAAGAGAAGGGGTCCTTCGTGTCACCGCACACGGCCTCCCGCTCCCTCCAGCTGTCCGTCACCGCCACGTGATTTCCTCGTCCCACCCCAGTCTATCTTCTCTTCTGCCAGAAGCCCTGTCACTCATCTTTACCCCTTCTTCCAGGCCAGTCCCCGTGCGCCCGACTGCTTGAAGCCTTGGTGTCCCTCGGACAGATCCAGAACCTTCTCAGAGAAAGCTCCTAGGCCTCGGGCCTGGTTGATGGTGTCAGCCACCCAAGGTCTTCCTCTGCCCACCAGGCCATTGTTCCTCAGATTCCAGAAGCCCAAAGAAGGGATAGCTGTCCCTTCAAATAGCACAGTATCAAGATGGTAGGGCTTCTTAGGAGAGGAGGGGATCCTATTCAGGAAGTACTGAACCAAACGCCCCTGGCTTTGTGCCAATCACCTATAAAAGGGGACCACAATTGCATCTCCCTCACTGGACAAAACGGGTGCTTCCCACAGCCCTTGGCATGCGGAAAACCCTACGTGAGGCTTACTGCTACCAACATCAGCACGTATATATCGAACCAAATCAGGCACATTTCTGCTCAAGGCCTTGGCAAAGAGAGTGCTTAACCAAAAAGGAAGCATTTAATTTGGGTCTCAAAAAGATGAGTAGTTTGTCAAAAGGAAACTGTCATAATATAGACTAAGGCACTGTCTCTGTAACCGTCAGTGATTCTCCCCTGCTAGGGCTGATGGCGTATTGCCCTGCCCTGCCTAGCTTTCGGGGCCCTGCACCCTGCGACTGTGTTCACAGATGAGGATCAGGATGTTGAGGCTTGCTTGTTTTGGGGTCTCTTTCCAGACCCACCTGGTTTGTATACTAGGCACAACACTCAGCCTTGCCCAGGTAAAAACACTGGCTGTTTTTACCATTTGCATCCTGCAATGGGCACACGAGAGACAGGATAGAGATATGGAAAGCTGACTGTGTAGGCCAAATGATTGGGAACAACGCGCAGGGACAGAGGGACGGAGGGACAGAGGGAGGACAGAGAGGATGGGAGGGCCTGGCCCCACACAGGACGGTGCAGCTGGGGAGGGAGCTCACGCATGGCGCGTGTCAGGGGAAGCAAGGCAAGCCTTGTGCCTGAGAATCCTGATCTCACTGTCAGACTTAGATCCAGAGAGGCCCTGCTGCCCACTTCTGCCTCCTGCATTAGCTGAGAGCAGGGTTTGTAATTTCTTTTCTTTAAGTTTATTTTAATTTTTTACGTGGAGTCTCATATTCTCCAGGCTGCCCCCATACCCTGGCTTCTGGGATTACGGACAGAGTATCAACCCCCCTCCCATTTATGCAGGGCAGGGCATTATGCACATTAGACAAACACTCTACCAAGCGAGTCACTCTGCAGGGCCTGCTTGACGTACTTCGGTGTTTTCCTAATAGCCAATGAACGTTTTCCCAGTCAGTGTTATTCTTCTTCTTCTTATTTTTAGAGAGAAAGCAGGTTTAGAAGCCAGCCTGGCCCAAATTCACCCACTCTCTTGTCCGTGACTACTAGTATAATCTAGAGCAGCGAACGACTTCTGAGCCTCGGTTTTTCTCACCCAGGAAATGGCCTGTTCTTACCTAAGTGTGGACACTAAGGATGATGGGAAGGTTAGTGTGAACACCGGTGGTCTGAGCCAGGGGCTTGGTCAAGGCTTTCTTCTGCACCATGAAGTTTCTTTATGAGCAAGGGGAACCCAGGAGAGGGGCATGACAATGGGAGGTGCTAAGATGGGGATCCTTCCCTCCCCCTGGAATCTACCTGTGGGAGACCGGAAGCCTGCCAGTCCATGTCACACCCATGCTCAGGCCGCCCTGCCTTTCTTCCTCTCCTGCCCCGCCCCCTCCACAGCCAGGCTCTGCTCACCTGTTTGAACGTGGCTTCTACCAGGTTGGCTGGGAACATGTTCCTGGGAAGAGAAGAGAGGCAGAAATTGAGCAGTGTCAGTGCCAGGAGAGGAGGCCTTTGGGGGTGGGGTCATCAGAACTCACCTTTGAGAGTGGGCGGTGGAACCTTCCATGACCTCCACCCAGGTGCCCCCCTCTGCATGCCATTGGTCCCCGCTCATACTTAGAATGTCCTAATCAAACACGGTGTCTTTCCAGGCCTAAGCCTCCCCTACTGTTCCCCCCAGACTGGCATGGCATGCCCACTTCCCTGACTGCTTAACTACCAGGCAAACCTGCTCACTTTCCCTAGCCATGTTTGTCTGATTACTAGGCCTTTCTATGTGTGGGTTACCTTGGCAAACCATAGATGCTTATCTTCCTAAAGATAAACCTCTCCCAAAGGCAAATCTTCATTTTTTTCTATCCTTTTGTTTGTTTGGTTTTTGAGACAGGGTCTCACTATATAGGCTTGGCTGCCCTGTATCTCATTATATAGACCAGGCTGGCCTACCTGTCTTTGTCTCCCAAGCACTGGTCTTAAACAGGTGATGGTGGCACATACCTTTAATCCCAGCACTCGGGAAGCAGAGGCAGGAAACTCTCTGAGTTCAAGGCCAGCCTGGTCTAGGACAGCCAGGGCTACATAAAGACCCCCCCCACCCTGCCTCAAAAAAAAAAAAAAACAAAATAAAAAAAGAGGAGGAGGAGGAGGAGGAGAGGAATGCTACCACACCTGGCTTCCCCTCCACCTCTGATATCCTATGTGTGTGTGGGTCCAGCTCAGGACCCAACACACAAATGAACCATTACAGTCATCTCTTCAGAGATTGGCCCTAGGACCCCTCTAAATCCCCCAATTTGAGGATGCTGTGTTAGGAATTAGCATGGCATAGACTGTGCATAACCCACACGATGCACATCTGCCTGGCTTTCAATCATCTGTGAACACCATGCAGTTCCTGGAGCCCGAATGTGATGGGAGAAGCTGCCGTACTGCACAGATCGATGACAAGAAACCCAGCACATTTAGCGCACATGCAGTGATTTCCCTAGACGCTCTTTGACCTGCAGTTGGTGGACTCCATGGACATAAACTCACATCAGCGGAGGGCTATCCGTGCCACATTAGTAGTTATTTTAAGGTTGAGGGTGAAAGGGCTCTTGTTCTGCCAGCGATGAGAATATACTAGATGAGTGTAATTGTGTCAATGCAATGTACTATATACACAGCCATCAACATGACACCCACTGCACGGAGCCCAGGGCAGAGCCTCCAATGGCCAAGCATTCCATTTCTGTTGTCGTTTTGGCATCATCGTCAGCACCACCATTGTCATCATCATTTATGTGTATTGTGTGTGCAGGTGAGTGACATGTGTGTGTAGGTCAGAGAACAACTTTTAGAAGTCAGTTCTCCTTTTTCATCTTTATGTGGGTTCTAGGGATCATACTTGGGTTGGCAGGCTTATATGGCAAGCACCTTTACCTGATGAGCTGTCTTGCCAGATCATCTATCTTCTATCTATCTATCTATCTATCTATCTATCTATCTATCTATCTATGGGCAGGGTCTCACAAGGTAAGGTAGGCTGCCCTCAAACCTACCATCCTCCCAAGTGTTCAGATTATAAGCATGTGAAGTACCCAAGTACTTCATATTTGAGAAAGCTGTTTCACAAGCCAGCGAGGAACTAAAGGGCTCACCCACCAACCAGCCTGAAAATGTGTTCACTCTGTTCTTTAATACCCTCCACCCAAACAAGTTCCACTTGACTTCAAGACAGTGTTTTTTCAAGCGATACAGTGGAAATCTAGAGGATAATGGGCTAATATTTTATCATTTCCTTAATATGAGAGGATTTTCTAAGAACAAAGCAGACAAATCAATAGATTTTACTCATCGAAAAGAAGAAATTCCTCAGTGCACTGGCTTGGATCCTGGAATACAGGAGAACATCTATAGGGAAGTGGGTGGCATCGGTCACACAGAGGAATGGTGGACACGCTACAGGCTTGGCCGTGGAGAGGTAGAAGCAGGAGTTCATGTCACCCTCAGCTACCTGATGAGTTCAAATCCAGCCTGGGCTACCTGAGTCCCTGCCTCAAAAGACCAAAGAGCTGGCCTAGTTCCCACTTCTTCGTTAAAAGGTCCTGAGGTTCTATCTGATGCTAACATCTGGGTCACTGGCCAGGGTGAGTGGCATTTCTTTCTTTTTTTCTTTCTTTGTTTCTTTGTTTCTTTGTTTCTTTGTTTCTTTGTTTCTTTGTTTCTTTGTTTCTTTGTTTCTTTCTTTGTTTCTTTCTTTCTTTCTTTCTTTCTTTCTTTCTTTCTTTCTTTCTTTCTTTCTTTCTACCTTCTAAAAACCTAAAATTATACCAAAATGAAGATCTTGTGAGGAAATCCAGATGCTTTTTAAGGTTACAATGCAGATGAGATTATAAAACAGACAGTAGACAAACTGGGTCATCTCAATGGCCAAAGTTATCACCCTGAATATACGGAGATTTGTAACAAATCCTGCTTTTTCCATCTTCTCCAGCTGTTTCCTCTCACAGGAATCTCAAATCCCTAGAGGGCAGAGGCAGTGGCTCTTTCCCTGCTCTGTCCCTGGAAGAGAGCCAGACACATAGTAGGCACTCTGACAATATTTGCTGCTTAACAAATGGGTCACAAGACAGTGACACTCCAACAGAAAAAGTCAGAGAGATAAACCCAGCAATTCACATCCCAAAAGGAGATACACAAATGGCCAATATTTTAAAAAGTGTTTGGTAAAACGTCAATGTATACTGAGGAGCCGAGGGAAATGACCGCCTTCAGGAGGCCTCTGCAGGGGCCTTTCCTGCCCTGCCCTTCAGACCCCTCAAGGAAGGCTACAGACTGGGGATGCTAACACCCTCAGATCTGGAGTCTGTTTCCCAGAATGGTGTGACTAACATTCTTGCTGCTGTCTGCCTGGCTTGACCTCCCGTCACTTGTCCTGGCAAGAATCCACCTTCAAGATTCAGTTCACACATGAGTGAAGCCACGCACGTGGACATGTGTGTGCCTAATTTCCAAAGCTTCCTCCCCAGCGGCTGGGGCCAGAGGCAGCCACTGCAGGGTTCACACTCCTGCTAAGACCCAGGTTCCATGGACACCTCCGGCCAGAGGAGGAGGGTGAGGAGCAAGGCAGAGGCTGTGACACTGCTGTCTGTCACTCACCCTTCCTCAGAGGCTCAGTTTTGTTGTGGTGGGTTAGGGGTCGGGAGGAGCAGAGGTCAGGAGCTGGATAGCAAGCTTTTCTTCCTTAATGTCTGCCATCAGATTCCACCAATGCCAAAGGTGTGAAAATCTGTCATGAGTCCCAGGAAGTTCAAGGGACTTACAAGGTGGTTAGCTAATGACCTTAAAGAAAAGACTCTTTAGCCCGAGCCAAACTAAAAACCAAAGTATGAGCATTCCTTCAAGAGCTCCTTTAGCACGAGGCCACTTTATAAGGTGGGCCATGGCGTTGCTACAGTGTGCATTGTCCCTTATGAAAGCCTGTTAGGGTAAGAGACCCACAGGGCCTGGTCACCAAAGCCCAATTTCCATCCTCCCATGTCATTAACAGGATAGTCCCAGAGGCATGAGAGGAATCGCTAACACCATCCCTGAAGAATGGCTTTAGTCTAGAGCCCTTGTATCCTTTCCTCCAACTTCCTTGACTCTTCCTGGAATTCAGATGAAACAACCAGAACTTAAGCAGCCCTTTTTGGATCATGAGACACTGCTGACGAGATCCAGGAGCTAAGCAACCAAGCACACAGGCCAAGCCTGAGATCCTGGTGACAAGAAACACGCACATCTGAGGAAAAGCCTTCCCTCTCACTGAAGGCTCTGCTGCAGTTCTCAGCTGCAGGACAGACTCATCCTAGTCACCGACAAAGTTGCCGGCAGACTCAGTTAGCAACTTTTGCTGTGCAATGGTAGTGCACACTTTTAATTCCAGCACTAAGGAGACAGAGGCAGGCAGATCTGTATGAGTTCGAGGCCAGCCTGGTCTACAGAGCAAATTCCAGGACAGCCAGGGCTACTCAGAGAAATCTTGTCTTGGGAAAGAAGAGGAGGAGGAGGAGGAGGAGGAGGGGGAGAGGGAGAGGAAGGGGAAGGGGAAGGGGAAGGGGAAGGGGAAGGGAAGGGGAAGAAGCGCCACTATCGCCATACTTTTGATTATTAATTTGAAAACGCGCATTTTCTTTTGGTTCTGAACTTCTTCAGGAAGCCTCCTTTATCTCCAGCTACATAAAGCACAGACAGAATGTAGCTGGGGACATACGCAGCCATACCTGCGATTCTTCGGGTCTAGCCCAGCTCCCTGCTGAGGTTACCCTCCATATCTGCTGTTTGTACTTTCTCACCTAGATGGGTTTAAATGTCCCTGTCCCCCACCAAGGCCCAAAGGTGGGGACTGCTCCTTTACAAGTAGAGTTCCTGAGAGACTCATCCAGTCTCTGGGATGCTAACGGGGAACTGCAAATGGAGCCAAGTTATTACTTAATCTCTGTGGTGTTTTAATAAGGTGGAAAAAACAGCAGTCAGCTCTGATTAGTGTTCTGCTTAGACTCCCTGAGGCCGTGCCGGGAGCCAAAGTCAGGGTTCTGACTTGGCGCCCCGGGAAATGAATGAATGAATGGCTTGGCAGGTCAGCCAGGGACGTGGTCTGTAGTGATCTGGAAGCATCTGTGAGCTGGGCGGTAGTGGCACATGCCTGTAATCCCAGCACTCTGGGAGGCAGAGGCAGGCAGATTTCTGAGTTCGAGGCCAGCCTGGTATACAGAGTGAGTTCCAGGTTATACAGAGAAGGGTTATACAGAGAAACCCTGTCTCGAAAAAAACAAATCAACCCCCCCCCCCAAAAAAGGAATCATCTTTGAGACTCGAGATGCGTCTTTGCTTTTCTAGCGGTGAGCCCTAGAACCTCGCTTCCCAGCATGACCAGCCTCTTGTCTTTCTGCTGGTTCATGCTGTCACTTGTCTTCCCAGGGTCTCTGTCCTGGTCATTCATGTTCTTGTTCAGTCACCAGCACTTAGCAGACACCTGCTCTGGGCCCCTCATTTCCCCCCAGAGCCTCAGAGAACCCAGGTGCTCCCAGCACCTTCTCCTCTGGTTTTTGGGCGTGGTGGTTGGTTCTGATGTGGGGACCTGTATTTGTTCCTCCAGGTCTGGGCACCACACTTAAAGGAGAGCTCAGTGGAGCGTGCACATCCACACAGTCCCCCAGGCATCCTGTGCCTCGAGCCACACCCTGTCTGTCCTCACAGCTCCAGCTCCCCCTTCCCGACTCCGCCCCTTTCTGCTTTCTTTCTCTGTTTTGCTTGTTTTCTGGTGGTAGGGATTAAACCTGGGGACTCACGGCACTGGTCCTGTGTTCGAGCACTGAGCTCCACCCAGGCCCAGCACTCTATGTTTAAGGCCCGAGAGCCACCCCAGACTGGCTTTCACACTGTTTGTGGTTGAGCTCTGCCAAGCTTCCCCATTATCCACCTCCAGGAGGAGTTTCTGTTCATGCCCCCCCCCCACCCTCTGCACCCCGCCCCCGCAGTCTCTCCTGCTGTGGGTCTTGCCTATGCAACTACAGAGCCTGAAGGGACCTTACTTAGAAAGGAGAGCCACCTACCCAAGGTCACAGTGGCTTCTGACTGTCTGAAAAAGAGAGGTAAGACTTCATGTCTCTCCTGTGGTGATTTGTCACACGGGAAGCATGTGGCCCTCCCTGAAACCACACCCTCCCCCAAAGATGTGGTGTCAGTGATACCAACCTCCCCCACCCCCACCCCGCCAGCTTTGCTGAGCACCAAAGCAGAAGAATTGATGTCATCATGTGAAAAGCCACCAAGAGCAGACCATGGATGGAACATTTGACTCTGATACATGTATGGGACCCAGGGCCTGGTAACCCTAAGCAGAGGAAGACAAGGCGGGAGGGCGGGGCTCCCCGCGCCTAAGCCGCTCTTCCTACGCTGTGAAAAAGCTGTTTTGAATCACAGGGTCTGAGAAATGATGGATCACAGGAGCATAATCCTAGAAATAACAGCTCTTAGAAGGAGGCCTCCCAACATTCCTCATGTCTTGGCCTCCAGGACCCATTTTCCCCCTGCCCCTCTCAGCCCCAGCACGCGGCCTGTGGAGTTGCACAGACCAAGCCTCTGGGCCCCTGCTCCAGGCTTGGCACACCCTGCTCCTGAATGGTAGCGGCTCCTCCAGAGACTTAGCCCCCAACAACACTGTCAGTGCGTAACCATGTGTGCAAAGTGCCCGCTCTGAGCTGGATGCTTCTCTAGGCTTCAGGACAGGCTTGGGAAGATCTGCTACCACCAGAGGTGGGGGAAGTAACGGAAAAAAAAGTAAAGAAATCTGCGGGTGTAGTAGTGTCAGGTAATGAGAGGGCCTGGCAGAAAAACTCATTCCCACAAACACAGAAGGACACTACAGCAGGAAGGTGGCCCTGAGCAGAGACATCAGCTCCGTGAAGAGAAGGCACGCTCATGCCAGGAAAGGCCGTGCAAGGAGGCAGGGACAGGATGAAGCCAGGAACACACAGGACCTGGTAAGGACTGCTGAGTTAGGGTGGTTAGGGTCAGGGGAAGAGCGGAGCTCAGAGGCCCCAAGTAAGGCTGCCTGTGACAGAGGGGACGCCTTTAGAGCAAGCCGTGGAGACCACAAGGATGGCTTGTGGGTGAGCCATGGCCACTGAAGGGACGGCACACCGAGCTGCTGTGTTGACAGTAGTACATCAGACTGGAGCAGGGAGACAGCCGGGGAGCCCACCGCACACCGGGGAGGTGGTGGTGAGGATGACAAGTGTCCACTGGATGGCCGTGGTCTGGTTTTGAATTCAGAAGAGTGGGATACAGCGCATGGGAGATGGATGGGACTGAGGCATTTCCTCAGACATGTTAGCTTGGAGATATCCTAGACAGTGTATGCTGGGGCCAGGAGTTCACACTAGAGGTTTCCAGGTTGAACCAAAATTGGAGAGCACTGGTGTCTAGGGACATTCAAAGCTGTGTCTAGGAACATGTCAGGATGTCATGTCACCTGACAGGCAAAAGCCTCATGCTTCAGTTCCATCTTTTCCACCTTTGTGGTAAGAACATGCCCAGACCAGCTTCTTCTCACAACGAGAAATGCTGCCACTATGAGAAAACCAGGCTGGTCTCTGAAAGTGGCGACCACATACACCGTGCTAAACTGTCTCACCAAACCATCCCAGACTCTGAGGTTACCCAGACTTCCTGCCTCCTGCATCCTAAGGGGCCCTAGTCTGAATCAGCAGACCCTCCCAGCTGATTGCCAACCCCGGCTTGTCCATCAAGCTCCTCAGTTTTGTGGCAGTTTGTTATGCAGCTGTAACTGACTGATGCACAGGGTAAGTGTCCCTGAAGAGAGGAAGAGTTGCTGAGTGCCGGGCATCAGTTCCCAGGAGAAGGAAAGACTGCTTATTTCTAACTTGGAGCCAGAAGAACCACCCAGAGGCCATGGTATGTGTCCTAGGATTTGAGGAATGTAGAGATTTGTGCCTGACTCAATCCCAAAGACCCTTGGAAAAGCTTGCACTTCTGGCAAAGATAAATATAATTTCCATGAGACAGCTGTGGCTCTTAAAGAATGGACCCCGACTGAGAGGGCAGCTCAGAAGTGACCCAAGCTTAGCCACTGAGCAGAGATCCTTCCCGAAGAGAGTATCACATACAGAGATCCATCCCGAAGAGAGTCCCGATACAACAGGGATTAGGGGAGCCCAATGCCAGGATGGTTAGAACTACTGCAACCTGGGAAGCCTGCAGCCGTTCACACGTGCCCGGGGGAAGGGGGCTCTTGTGCGCTCTCCCACCAGAGTGCAGTGGGCAAGGCCCGCAAGAGACTCCCACGGCAGTTTCTCAAACCACCCAGGTCCACAAGGAGAGGGCAGCGTTGGGGCTGACTGGAGAATCTGGGGTTTTGGAATTGACAGACCAGGATTTACATTTTAATTGATTAGAAGATAAGGAGCCTGGGAGGAGACCATGGTCAGTCAGTTGAGCCCATTGGTCATGTGGTCCTGCTGGGGTAGGTGTGGCCTAAGTGGAGGACTATGCCGTGGGGGTGGGCCAGGCCCCGAAGATACCACTCTCTCTTTCTGCTGCCTGCAGACCCACTTGCAGACCTCCCAGCTCCTTCGGCAGCTCCCTGTCTGCCTGCATGCCCCCGTACTCCCCTCCCTGATGATAATGGACTAAACATTTGAGCTGTAAGACAGCCCTACTTGAATGTTTTTCTTTGCAAATGATGCTGTGGTCATGGTGTCTCTTCACAGCAATAAATCCCTAAGACACAGGCCATTTCCAGTGTGGTGTGTGTACAGAGGCCATCCGGCCCTGACATAGTCACATGTCCTGGTCTAAGCCCTCCATCCTCTGGGCCACTGGCCTTATCCTTAATTTCAGAATCATCTGAGAAATTCCGATCTCCTGTGGCAGGTTTCTGCCTGCTCCAGAACCTGCTCCGGGCTTGCTTACCACCTGTTATCCATTCAGACGCTTGGGCCAGAAGCTGATGTCACCACAGCCAGCAGCACCCGCCTCACCCACCTTTGCTCTCGTCCTCCTGATCCTGCCAGTTCTTCTAGGCTTCTCAGTCCCATCCCATGGCCTCTACCCTGCACCACCCTGGTTCTCTTCCTCTCCTGTCCTGCTCTATTCTGTTTTGTTTTGTTTTTTCGAGACAGGGTTTCTCTGTGTAGCCTTGGCTGTTCTGGAACTCACTCTGTAGACCAAGCTGGCCTCAACTTAGAGATCTGCCTGCCTCTGACTCCCAAGTGCTGGGATTAAAGGTATGCGCCACCACCGCCCAGCGTCCTGCTCTATTCTGATCCATGGCCTCTTCAGCAACCAGCAGGAGCCTCCTATGGTGCACCATGCCAATCCTGTGTTTGAGAGTTATGATCTGGGCTGGGGATGTGCTCAACAGCAGAACATTTGTCCAGCATGCACAAGACGCTGGACTAGATCACCACCGCTGCAGAAATAAATCAAATCTGCTTCCTGTGGCCTTTAGAAGTGGGCCTGCATTCTATGGTCTTTTACTCCTGAGAGAGTGACTCTAGAAATGGGTAGGTGGAGCTTCCTGGTCCAGGCCTGAGCCCACAGCTGGCACTGACAAGAGACAGTAGCGTGATTGACAGGTCTGCAGGGGCCACACTCTATGGCAAAGTCTGTAGCACTTTTGTATGGAGCAGAGCTCAGGTCCATGGAGATGGAGGGGCTAAGTTGGTGACTCCACAAGGGGACGTCCTGGGTGCCAGGCAGCCTGCATGGAATCCTGGCACCTGTCTCCCTGCAGGATAAAGGGGGGGGAAGATACCCACTCTTTGAGTCTTGTTTTCTCATCTAGGGCAAAGGGACCAATAGAGAAAAGGTGGGACTACCAGCCTCCTGCCTCTCGGGCTGGAGCCTCAGCAGCTGTGGGACCAGTTAGCTCACAGTCTTCCTCAGCCTGCTCTTCCCTCACACGCCCCCCCAGTCCCATGAAGACAGCAGAGCAGAGCTCAGCAGGCAGTCCAGGAGCTGGGGGACAGAGATGTTCACCACTGATATCAGTGTGCCAGAGGGTCACAAGGCCCACTGTACACACTCTAGAGCTGACCTGCGCCCCCACATTCTATGTACCCTCTGGAAGCCACATGGGGCCTGTTCCAGGCCTGACGAGTTACCGGACAAGGTCCAGGAGGGCATCAGCTGAGCTCATGACTGGCTTTCCACTCTGTTCGGTCGTCTCCTTCTGTGCTGCACCACCAGGGTGGATGATGGAGACCATGATGATGCCCACGACGACAGCCAGAAAAGTAGTCCACAGGTAGTATGCCACTGTGAGGATGCCCAAGCGGCTGGAGGTCTTGGCATCCAGGGAGGCAAGGCCGGACATCAAGCTGGGAAGCAAGGTGGGTCAGGTTCGTGAGAGGCTCAAGACCTTGGTCAGGAACTCTGTTGAGTTTATTAGGGCTCCCTCATCCCATGTCCCCTAATGTGCTCCAGAAAATCTCCCTCGGGTATTCCAGTCTCAAGGCTCCTAACCTCCCTCTATTCTCTCTCTCTCTCTCTCTCTCTCTCTCTCTCTCTCTCTCACACACACACACACACACACACACACACCTGGGTCTCCAGCCCTGTGCATCACACCTCTGGATCAGTATATATGCTGTCCCCTTGGCATGGTTCCTCCCAGAAGCCCCCATATGCTCACCTGACTATCAGACAGGACCAGGCTGTGTTAATTCTACAGTGAAGATGCCACCAATGTTAGGCATCTGTTCTGGGGCTCTCTCAGCCCTCAGCCTCTTCTCTCGTGATTCCAGGTGTCACACCAAGTTTAGCTGCCTAATGCTGTCCCAAGATTGGATGCACATGAAAAGGGCACGTCTGACTTTTCTGTAGGTTCCCAATGCCCAGTACCAGTGGACAGGGAGCAGGTGGCTACTACAGGCTTACTCCAGGAACTAAGGTCATGCCCTGACGACTGGCCATGTGACCTCTGACTGGCTATGTGACCTCTGACTGGCCATGTGACCTCTGACAAATGCCTCTTTCTTCCACCTAGGGATCCAAGATCCCCTTCCCCACATAAGAACACAGAAGCATCTCTTCCAGAGTGAGCCTGACAGCCCACCTCCTGGCCTGGCCAGGGCTGTGGGCGTCTCTGCTGTTGTGGAGGGAGTCAGAGATTAATTAAGGAAATGCCTGTGCTTTGTTCCTCTGCCAAAAGGATTTTCCTCCAAAGCCCTTTCATTCTTTCAGATAAAGGAAGTATTTGTCTGGTTTTAATCATGTAAACAAGAGCAGATAATCCTCCCATTCCTCACGTTCCCCCTAATGTCAGCCCTGATCCTTCTGGCAGCCAGTGCCCACCCCTCAGAACAGGCTAACCCCAGAGGCCTGGACAGCTCTGCTTGGCCCTGGGCATGGGCTGGCTCTCCCATTAGACCAAGGGTGAAGACGCCTCCTCCCAGAGTCCTCTCCTGACATCCAGCCTCCTTTCGTGGTCCCTGGGCTTTCTTCTGTCCCTACCCCAGTTCTTTGGGTGGTTATTTCATAAGGTGCCTGTTGAGGTTGATCTTGCTGTCTATTGTAATGCTAAGTGCCGGCCCCGAAGACCTGGAGTCTATCTGGAGTGGACTCCATAGACTCAGGTGACCCTGCCCTTCAGTTGTTTCTGATTCGTAAATATAGATGCCAACAGGCAACAGCTGGGCAGAAGAGACATAGGTGGGATGTAGGGTTCATGAGCTGGGGGTCAGAGGAGAACCAGGAGGAGAAAAAGGTGCAAGGGGAGGAAGGAGAGAAGCTGCTATGGGTTGGGAGTCAGAAAAACGTGGCCCTAGAGTTAAGGACTGACCAATTGGAGTTAAGAGTAGCCCAGATAAAGCATAGTAAGTAATAAATAATAACTCAGGTTATTGATAGAAAAATAGATTCTTATAACACAGAAGGTAAGTATCTGCTGAGGTCTTGTGCTATTTAAGGCTTATTGTAAATATAAAGGTGTGTAGGTTTTTTATCTGGGAACTAAACTCTGGGTCGGGATTAAATGATTTTGACAACAGGTGCCCCTGAGGGTCGGCTGGAGTCTGAACAAGGTGCGTGAGCCAGCCCAGGGCAGGCCCAGAGAGAGCATCATGGTTCCACAGAGGGTAGTAGAGAGAAGGGAGGGAGGAGGAGAGGGAGGAAGGGGGAGAGGAGGGAAGGAGGAAGGTATACAATCTCCATTCTCCTCCTCTGCCAGGACGCCATATGCTAGTGATGGGCTTAGGGTTGGTCTCAGACATAAATCCCAAATGCCGGTAATGGGATTGCTGGCCAGAGGAAATGAGACTGCTGTGACCATTATCCAAGAAAGATTATTCCTGCCCTCTCTCAGCAGAACCCTGTGGTCAGTCCCACATGCTGTAGGCCATAGGGAAGCCAGACCCTGAGAGAGGGCATGCCCTAATTCACCACATTAGCACCCTGCTAGACCAGAACTTGGGCCAGCTCTAGCCTTGTCTGAGCCTGTGTCTGGATCCTGTCCCAGACCTCAGGAAGTAGTTACTCTGGCAGGAAACAGGGAAAACGACAGGAAAGAACACCAGGACACGAAAGGGCACAGTACTACAGAAGCTGGACAAATCAGTGTAATGAGGAAGGTGGCAGGGGCGGTTTCTATTAGGGGAGAGAGCTCTAGTTGAGGTAGTAGGGACAGCTTCCATGACAATTTTGGAGTTTTGGTTTCTTAAAAATCAAAATAATACAAAACAAATGTCATAAGACTATGTTTTTATTTTAATCCCAGGTGTGGGATATGGGGCTGCTTTAGATTGTCCATAGCAGCGGACTATGCCTCATGCTCTAGGAGGGGCGTGATTTTGCCAGCAGCAGAGTTTCTGTGATTGTGTGATGTTAGGAATTCAGGAGACTTTTCAGATGGTATATAAATGCTAGAGCCCTGATAGGTGGTTGTTGGTTGTTGTTGGCTGTTGTTGGTCACTGTTGGTCTCAGTTTATTAAGTAGTTGTGTGGAAAAAAGAGAGGAGGAGAAAGAAGAAAGGAGGAGGAGGAAGAGGAGGAGGAGGAAGAAGAGGAGGAAGAAGAGGAGGAAGAGGAGGAAGAGGAGGAGGAGGAGAAGAAGAAGGAAGAAGAAGAAGAAAAAGAAGAAGAAGAAGGAAGAAGAAGGAAGAAGAAGAAGGAAGAAGAAGAAGAAGAAGAAGAAGAAGAAGAAGAAGAAGAAGAAGAAGAAGAAGAAGAAGAAGAAGAAGAAATAATTACATATCTTGATAGCAAAGATCAAACTGGCCCCAAGGAACTGGATGTCCCAATCGGCAAGAAGTTGTCTCATTATAACATCGTCCCCTTTCAGACAGTTCTGTTATTTGGTCTTTGGAGGTTCTTCCTGCTCCTGAGCTCCTTAAGAGCTGAGAGTGTAAAGCAGTGGTTATCAACTTCCTAACAATGCAGACCCTTTAACACACTCCCTCATGCTGTGGTGACCCCCAACCATACAGTTATTTCATTGCTACTTTGTAACTGTAATTTCACCACTGCAGTGGATTGTACTGTAAACATCTGATTTACAGGCCCTGTGAAAGAGTTGGTGGACCTCCACAGGAGTGGAGACACACAGGTTGAGGACCCCACACTGTGCAAGTGTTTTATCTGAGACCCGGTGAGCTAGGGCGCATTGCTATTTGGGAGAGTGAGCTGCACGGATGCCTGTGCACTGGTGGCTGAGGTGAGAGTCAGTTTTCCTTGATTGGAGGGAAAAGGCTCATCGCTACTTTGCTTTTTCCATTTCTCCATTTTCTCTCTTACACCCAGATTGGAGTATGTCATGTGTGAGAGAAGACACAGCCCAGACAGCCTGTTTGGCAACCACAGAAGCCGTGGTTTGCCAGGAGCTTTCAGTTCCCCAGAGATTTGCGAATCACTCACCCACTCACTCACTCCGCAGTGATGCACTCATTCCTCAGTGGCACCCTGAGGAATCCTGACGCTGGCACCCACACCTCCTCCTCATTCAGATTTACTAATAGTTGTCTGTTTTTTTTAGAGTCTGGCCCCAAGCTCTTTGGAATCTCCTCCCTGGACCTCCCAAATGCTGGAATTATAGGCTTGTGCCCCTTGCCTCCTAGCTAATTTAACAAAGTTCAAAAAGGCCAAGACTGCCCAGACCACAATCAAAAAAAAAAAGTAAAAGTAAAAGAAAATACGAAATCTGTTTAACAATACTTTAACTTGCTATATCCAACCTATCACCATGCATAATCAATGTGAAAATTTTTTATGGCTGTTCAGGCTTTACATTTTAATTAAAATTAATTAACAAATCAATATATGTACTAGTTGCATGTCAAGTGCTTGATAGGCTAGTGGCTGTCATGCTGAGAAGGCTCTGAATTGACATAAGGACAATGGAGCTCAGGGTGAAAGACTCTTGGCCAGGCTACCCAGGAAGTTAGTTCTAGAATCAAGACTGGAACAGGGTTCCTGACCCTTCTGCCCACTGTTTCTTGGTCTTGGTTCAAGGCCTACTTTAGGGTGACAATGACTATCATGTGATCCAGCCCATGTAGTCCCTTCCCAGTTCAGCTCTCAAGAGTTGTCCATAGCTACAGCCTGTAGGTTGTTGGTGGTGAGCCTGCTGTCTGGGGGAGTAACCAAGTACAGCAAAGTTGACCAGCTGTGGGATGCTAGAGCAAGGCAAATAGAATAGTAGGACCCATAGATGTGACCTCAAATCTCCTCCTGATTTAGGGTAGGGGCAATAGCCATGTTGTCTGTCCCACTCCATGCTTAGGTAGGTGCTCCTAGGAATTTCTAAGGTCAGTAAAAGGCCCCAGCAGGGAGCCCCAGGGATGATGAGGGCCCAGAGGCCTACAGCTCCCTCCCAAGCCATCTGGTTCACTACTAAGTGCCCAGGGATTGTGGATCAAGAGATTGAGGTGATTAGAGATGTTAGCTTACAGAGATGGCGGGGAGCTGGCCTGCCTCCCAGCCTGTTTCAATCTGAAGGGGTGGGGGAAGGGAGGTCTTGACCGCCAGGCTCCTGAAGGGGAAGGTTGCTTATGCACCCCACCTGGCTTCCACATCAACATCTAGGTTGGCACTGTGAACCCCAGTGTGAACCAGATAACTGATTAAGAAATACAGTGGTGGGCAGGACTGGAGGAGAGTCTCTGGAGGCCCTGCTCACTCACCTCACTGCAGAGAGTCTGACCTTAGGCTTCGAATACCCCTGGCTCAGTCTTTGTTCTGGTGACCCCTAGAACAGTCTAAAACTGCCTTGGGCGGGCCTTCCTCCTCCTCACTCCTGCTGTGCTGCTTACCTTGGGCTCCAGGACTCTCCTCTGCAGGCTCTTCCTCCCAGAGAGCCTCTCTGTCCACTCCTTGCCTCATCTCCACTGTACCAATGTCATCTTAGACATCATGTCCTCCTGGAGTCTATCACAGGGTGGCAGTGGAGGAATTTGAGATGAGGGAAATGGACTAGGTCTCTAATCCTTGTACTTGGGACTAAGGCAGGAGGACAGAGAGTTGGAGGCCAGCCTAAACTATGTAGCAAGCAGTAGGCTTTCTGGATCCCTCCAGGGTAGGCCCTAGTCTAGTTTGTGTCTGAGTCCCCAGAACCCAGGGTCTGGCTAGACCTGAGTGTCGGATGGTTGACGTGACGTTAAACCAGGGTTGTTCTGGGCCAGACTGTAAGGACAGTTTAGAGTTCTGGTGACTTTGAGCATAGAGTCCCTTTGATCTGGTCCCTTGAGCTAACTGGTCCCCTGGCCAGGCCAAGGGGAGTTCCTTGACACTGTGTGTTTTGGGCATTGAAGCACTTGGCACCAGGACTCGGGGAACAGATGGGGTGTTAGCAACCAGATGGAGCTGAAGAGCGGTTGCAGACAGTAGACAGGCTCTCTAGGGCCTGCTTCCGGTTTTCCCTTTCTACTCATTTTATCAATGACTAGGCCAAGGCCACCAATGTCATATGGACCCAGTTTGTAGAGGACAGCAAGCTGGAAGGAACAGCTGATGTGCTAGATGAAGGTAATGAAAGATTTAAGGCCAAGTCTTTCAGTAAGTGCTGGGGTGCAGGTCAAGCACAGGGCAGTGGAAACGCTGAGAGGGGCGGGAAGGAGCTGCGGTGGCAGTGCATGTTAGGAGGGGACTCTGGCTGATAGCCTGATGAGTCACCGGGGACTTGGGGCCATCGGCCAGAGGGCTCAAGGCTGCCTCAGATCTGCCCCGAGGTTAATCCCACTGGGAAAGGGGCAGGGAGGGTGAAGTGGCAGTAAAAGAGACAACGGCTTCAGGGGAAGATCTAGGGTTGCCTGGGGGACAGCAGACTGGGATACTGGAGCTGATGGGGAGCTCTAGGAACCTCGTTCAGTGCCTTAGGTAACTTCCTCAGAGCCATCTTGCCCTGCAATGAACCTCTTTTAGACCCTGGAAGCAACTTATTGTAGTCACAGAGTGAGCACTCAGGTGTCCAGCAGACCCGAGGACAGGAATGAACCTGAGTCCCTGGGCTGTGTGAGTCCTTGGCTCCGACCTTAGCTGACCTCAGGTTATAAGAAGTCTACCCTGAAGGCAAAGGGGTGTGACTGACTGTGAAGTGGTCTGAGCCATGAATGAGAGAGTCTCCTGTCAGTCTTTCCAACCCTCGCCCCCAGCAGACAGCAGACACAGTCTCTGACAGCAAGTGCCACGTTAGCGCCTAGTTCCACTTCCCAGATGTCTCTGCCACACCCCTTGTCCCCAGGCAATTCTGTCTGAAACTTGAGGCAGGATGTCTGATGCCAGTTTACTAAAATATGGGCCCTCTGGTCCCAGGAACCCCTCCAAAGTGCAGAAACTCCCCTTGAGCCTCTACTTATATCACACAGGGTCAGCAGCCACCACGGGCTGTTTCTGTTTATTAGGAACTACTTTTCCTGGAGCCAGGATGAGAATCTACCTCCAGGGGAGAGGATCTCTTGTAGATCAGCCTCCCCTGTACATACAGCCTCCTCCATTATCAGCCGTTCAGACCAGTCCTCTCTGATTCCGAGGTGTGGTTCTGTGGAACTGCCTCCCTCTCTCGAAGGTAAGAAGGCCACATATAGAAGAGTACAGTCTAGGGAGGCAGAGGCAGGCAGATTTCTGAGTTCAAGGACAGCCTGGTCTACAGAGTAAGTTCAAGGACAGCCAGGGCTACACAGAGAAACCCTGTCTCGAAAAAAACAAAAACAAACAAACAAACAAAAACAAACAAACAACAAAAAAGGAGAGTGCAGTCTCCACCACCATGAGTAATGACTTTCTAAACACACCTACCAGGCTGGCCAGGACCAGGTTGTGAGAAAGACCACTCCTAAGGGAAGGGAAGGCCCTGTGCATGTGGGGGAGGGTGTCTCCCAATACTCCTTCTCCAGTGGGGCCGGATGCTGAGAATGGAGCTGCCTGCCTGAGGCGCTCCTTAGCAGTGAGTCCCCACAGGAAGATGGTCAGAACTCTTTCAAAACCACTGATCGCCCCTTCTCTGTATACATGTTATCACTCCAACTATGTTGGGTACTTGCCCTCTCAGAAATGAATGAGGGGCTCATGGTCATTGGGAACCTTGTTTAGTAGGTACAAGGCATGCTGTGTAACAACAGACCTCTGGGGCACCACTGTGACTGAAAGAGACCAAAAGCAGTCAGTAACCCATGAGGGATGCGCCTTCTCAGAGGTGGCTGCCCAGTGGATCCTGGGAAGGTGAGCAGGAAGCAGAAGGGGAAGCTGAAGACCATGGGCCTCTAGGAAGGACGGAGGCTTTCTGAGTCCCTAGGCTGAAGGTCTGCTCTGCCCTAGCCCCTAGCTGGGCTGTGGTTCCTCTTGATGAGCAAGGATCTCAGCTGAGGAGGCAGCGGGGCAGCAAAGGCTCCCAGCTCCCACTGAGGCAGTGGCAGGGCCTAGCCCGGACCGGCTAGCCCGACCTCAAGGTTGAATCCAGAGGTTCAGGCAATACTAGGTTTGACATTTAGTCTGCGGCTACCTCCAGCCTGCAGCCTGTCTCACAGAGCTTGGAGAAGCTGCTCTGAACACTGGCTCTCAAACCAGACTTCAAGACTGCTTGGCCCAAGCCCATCTCCAAGGAGTCAGAACGTGGGTGTGTGGTGTAGTCTGCCAAACTAGAGCGCCTCAGCAAGGGGGAGAACGGGTGGGGAGACTTTCTTGACCAAACATGATTTCCTGATTCTAAGAAATTTCCGTTGAAAATTCTTACAAGAAAAAAGAAAGGAAAACAGTTCATATGTGGGCATATGAATACATTGCACACTTGCTGCACACACAGATACACACACACACACACACACAGAACACATGCACGCGACTTCTCTATGAGGCAGAGCTAACAAAACACCCTGCCATGTTCAGCTTCAGTGAATCACAAACACATGGCTTCAGTTTCTTTGAATGGTGCCTGGTTTGAGAAACTGGAGAAGGGGTGGGGAGGAGGACTGAGGGGAAAAAAAAAAACAAGGGAGAATTGGAGACTCTGGTTGGATCCAGATGTTGGGCTAACCACCCCCAGTTTTTGTGTTGTTCTTGTCTGTGGATGTGTGAAAGCGAGGCACAGTTGATGTCCTAAGGTTAACCCTGGTGGAACCACAATGGGCCACATACACACACTCACACACACACACACACACACACACACAGATATACACACATACATGAATGCACACATACAGACAAATGTATATACACATGCAGACACATGCACACACACAAATAAGCACACACACACACATACACACACATAACACACATAGAGGCAAATATGCATGCATACCACCTGGTAAGCCCTGCCTTGCAAATTTGCACTTATTCTGTATTTTACGGCAGAGGCTAAGAATGCTGTAAATAACACGATCTGAGGTTATGTTACTTATAGAGCCCTAGGTGCAAAAAAGCCCCAGTGGCGTGTCTAGGAGCATCACAGGAACAGGGATGGGAAGGGCTCAGCCGCAGCCCCCAGTGGAAGCGTGTAACCAGAGCCCCAAGGCACTGGTGCAGAGTGGAAACTCTTATGACATTTTGTTGAATGAAAACCAAAACAAGCAGGAGGCAGATTTGTTTTCGTGGAAGAACCAGGAAGGTATCCTTCAAGAACTTAAAGGAACAGACGGCTGTGAGTGGCTTTTTCTTTTTTCTGTTGGTCTATGAATATAAAAGGAAAGGGGCACGCCCAGTGAGCGTCCTTGCTGGATAATGTGGGAAAGGATGGTTTCTAGGTCCAGGAGCGTACGTGAAAGGAATGGGCAGAAGTGCGGGAGCAGAGCTCAGAATGGCAAAGAACTTGCTGCTCTCCTGAGCTGCATCCCTGGGCGAGGGCCTGACATAGGTTAAGGACACTGCTGTAGCAGACGCCATTCCCCAGACCACCACTGTCATGTCAGAGGTGCCAACGCTCAGTGATAGAGACGGGGTCTTCTTGAATCCACTTCCACTTTGGGGGAAAAAATCTCTCGGAGGCAGGTATGAGGTGAGGAGGGGATTGCAGCCCAGGGGAAGGGGGCCCTTCGTGGTTTGATGAAAGATCTGTAGACTAAAGGTGAATTAGCTTGCAACAGCGGCTCAAGGGCCCTCTTCATGAAAACTTAACCTTCAAGCCCTTCTCCTTGTCATTGAAGTTAGTGGCAGTGTACACCAGAGAGCTCATGAAGCCAGCTGGCAGGGAAGGCTCTCAGGGAGATCAGAAAGGAAAGAAGAAACTGAGGCCCAACCCCCAGGGTGTGAATGTCAGGGCATGCTGAAGAGGCTAAAGAAGAATGAAGAATGGATGCTGGTGTGACTGAGGAAGAGGCCACAGCATCTCTGTGGCTGGAACAGGGATGCACGTCTCCCCAGGCTTCGTGGAGACACAATGCAGAAGGATCTAGAGCCCCACGACTAATGGCTGGCCAGCCACACAACCCCTCTGTGGGAGTTTGAATATACTTGGTCCATGGGAAAGTGGCACTATCAGGAGGTGAGGCCTTGTTGGAGGAAATGCATCACTGTGAGGGTGGGCTTTGAAACTCCGCCCAGTCTCTCCTGGAGGCAGTTGGATCAAGACACAGACCTCTCAGCTCCTCCTCCAGCACCATGCCTGCCTGGATGATGCTCTCTGCCATGATGATAATGTAGGCCAGCCCCAGTGAAATGTTTGCCTTTTAAGAGTTGTCTTGGTCACGGTGTCTCTTCACGGCACTAACACCCTAACTAAGACACCCTCTGAGCTACTGAGTGAAAGAAGCTGACTTTGGCCTCTGGGGTGGAGGGCTCAGGGGCAAGATACTGGGCTTCACTTGAACTGAGGTTTCCAGTCAGTAAATAAGGCACCTCTAAGACCAGTTGAACTTGCCAAAGAGGCCCAGGAAGGCCCGGGTTTACTCTCTAGCACTTGGTGTTGTGTTGAAGGTCTATACTCTCAGTACATAGGAGGGGGAAGCAAATGGATCAGAAGTTCAAAGTCACCCTTGCTTAGATTACATATTCATTTTGAGGCCAGCCTGAATTACAGGATATCATGTCTCAACGAAATAACAACAAGCACGCGCACACACACACACACACACACACACACACACACACACAAAGCAAGCAAAGAATCAAGCAAACAGAAAACAACAGAAGCTGGGCCCTCAGGCCCTCAAGAACTAACTTCTACCCAGGCCTTAAGGGGGGCTTGAAAGTGGATTCTTCCACAGGGGGCCCCCAGATCAGAAAGGCCCAGTTGACCCCAGTGGATACCAAGATACCGAGATGAGGGGACCTAAGCAGGCTTGGACTTTGGATATAACAGACAAAGGAGACTGAAGACCCTAACATGCTCTCTAAGCTGCCTGGGAAGTTGCTCTTTTGTGACCCACTGACTTAGAACAAGGGGTGTCTGTGGGAGCGGGGTACTGGGTGAGGGTTGCTGGGTTGTAGGATTGAGAGAGCAGAGGAAAACAAGAGGCAGTGACTCTGAGAATTCGTGGAGCATGGGGAGGAGTGGCTTAGGGTGCCATGACCGAATCATGGTAGACCAGAGAGACGAGGCTGCGCCCCTTGGGAGGTCCAGAGCCATATGAATGGCTGTATCAGTGTCTCTGTCAAGAAGGACTTCCCAAGGGAGGTGGCATGTTTGCTGTCAATACTATGACCCCTGACAGCAGAAACAGAGGTAGAGGGTTTACGAAACAACTTTGAGACACATTAACAAATTAAGAGAAAGTCTGCATTACCCATCATGCACCGGGCTGTGCCGGGCCATATACCTTCTCACAGCAGCCCTGTGAGCAGGGTGATCTTCCCATCTTGCAGGTGCTGCTGAGGCTCCCATGCCCATCTAGGGGTCAGTGAAATAGCTCAGGGTCTAATGGTGAGAACTAATGGTGAGATCTAATGCTGGTCCAAACCATCAACCTGAGTTCTTTCCCTGGAAGTTACAAGCTGGAAAGAGGGAACTGACTCCACAAGTTGTCCTCTGACCTCCCCACATTCTTATCGGTGTGTGCTTCAGCCGATGAACTAACCCTGAGATAAATAACTCTTGAGAAGTGGGGTACACGCATCTAGAGAGTGACCTCAAAGGTCCTGCTTTTTCCGGAACCCCATGCAGGATCCCAGCTTCATGCTCCCTCCCTCCCTCTCTCCCTCACCGTGATTCCCACAGCCATAGATAGGTAAGGGCAGGCTGTGGTCACCTGGGCTGAGGGCTAGGTCAGAGCAGGTCCTGGACAAAGGACTCATGAGTTCAACATCTATGGAAGAATGACTGAGAAGGACAGATGGCAAGCAAGCCCCCCTGGGGGGGAGGCTCACCTCACTTTCCTCCTGGCTCTGTCCCCTCCCAGACAGAAGGGCCCTCCAGGGCAGCCCTCACTCTCATTGCCATCCCCCCACCACTCCAGTCTCTTGATCAGAGAATACCAGATAGCAGTCAGTGTGAAAGACAGGGGAGACACGCCCAGTGCCCCCAGGACCTGGTATTTAACCCTTTTAATGGAAGCACTGTCAACAAATCACTCCTTGTTGGGATAAGAGGCCATTCCAGAGAGAATTGCTTGCTTGTGTGTTGCCACCACTGGGCTTTACAGAGGCACGTCAGATGGGCCTGAAAATACCCTTGCCTGGTGGTTCTGACACGGCCAGGGTTGCAAATGTGACAGGAGGAAGACACGGGTTGTTGCCCATAGCTATGGACAAATAAGGAAGCAGGAGGATTTCACAGACGGGAGAGTGAGCCAGAGTGCAGGTGAGATTTTAAATTAAAAGAAAAGAGGCTGGACAGTGGTGGCACACGCCTTTAATCCCAGCACTTGGGAGGCAGAGGCAGGCAGATTTCTGAGTTTGAGGCCAGACTGGTCTACAGAGTGACAGAGTGGACAGAGTGATTTCAGGACAGCCAGGACCACAGAGAAATCCTGTCTCGAAAACCAAAAAAAAAAAAAAAACAAAAACAAAACAAAACAAAAAAAAAAACCCAAAAAACAAAAAACAAAAACTTTAAATTGTCATAAAGAAGCCTGCATTTATATAATATATGCTAACAAAAGAAAAAAAAAAGAAAAGAGGGTCTTGGGTCGTGTGAATGGGAAGACACAAGGACTTGTGGTGTGCACAGAAACGATTACATGGCGGCATGATCCCAGGCAGCCAGTCATCCTGAAGATGAAGCAGGAGCCAACCGTAAGTCCTGGCATCTCACTGGAGCTGGCTGTATCCTCTGCTTCCCTGAGGCAGATGCTACAGAAAGCCACCAACTCCCGGGGCACAACCAGGAGCCCCTGGGGTGGAAGTGCAGCACCCCTCAAGACAGGCTCTTCAGCTGTAAGTGTGCTGAGGCCTGGCATGTGAGTCAGTTAGAACCCTGCTCCTGGCTTGCTGTGCCTGGAAACACCCCGCATGGCATCCCGAGCAGAGTGGTGCGCCAGGGCTGGCTGCTCAGGGGCAGTGGAGGGAGGACAGACTCCGGACTTGTTTAAGAATTAAAGAGGAAGGGCTCAGGAATGAGATGCTTGCCGGTCAAGACCTCATTATTCAGAGGAGGTCGGATGTGGCTCAGTGGTAACGACATGTTTAGCCTTTATGAGACTCTGGGTTTGAGCTCCAGACCAGGAGAAACAACAACAACAACAACAACAACAACAACAACAACAACAGCAACAGCAGCAATATGTCACTTTTTCCCACCAAGGTTTCATTCTCCCTTGACAGGAACCATTACAGCACATCCATTTCTCAACAGCAAGGTTGTCCTGCACCGGCCCTGACTATAGCAAGCATAGGAAGCACAAACAGGTCGAACTCATCAGCTTTACCCAACTTAGGACAATTTCAATTTTTTTCTTATACGTGGTAATTTTGCAGAGTAGGAAAATTCCAAAAGAAAGAGTTTGGCACAACTTTGCTGTAGTTCTCTAGGTTGCGTTTATAAAGAAAGTCAACTATTTTCAGGTAATGCTAAGAGTTGGAATTGCCATTACCAAATAAACCTGTGTTAGTAGCTCGAAAGGAATATAAAATTTTAATTTCATTTTCGAAGAAATTTGAATGTTTATTTCAGGAGGGCAATTTTAATTATATGTGTATGCACAACGTTTTGCTGGATTTATCATAATAAAAGAGTTACACACACACACACATACACACACACACACACACACACACACACAGTATTCCAGTCCCAGCAGGAGGAGTGCTCTGCTCTAGTGGAGAGAGTCAAAAGTTAAGAGGCTGGGCAGATAAGATACTTGTCACTAGGCGCACAGGCTGGGGAGCATCTTAGCCCATACCAAAGACAGCGGAGGCAAGACAAGAAAGACATAAGGTCTCAGATTTCCAAACAGGATTTTCTTGAGCCAAGTGACAAGGCCAATGAGACGATCCAATCTGACTACAGGGTCCATGTTGTGCTCTGACGACCTGCCCAGGCAGCAAGGACAGTAGAAAGACAGTAAAGGGACACAAGGACACCCAGAAGGGAGCCTGTCACGTCCTTAGCTCTGGGCAACTGTAGCCCTGGCCAGTGTTGTCTTCAGCCTGTGAACAACTTGAGCTCAAAGACTAAGTTCCGGATCTGCAGTACCCAGCGCAGAGCTGAGTACCTGGCAGACGCGCTCGCAGTGCTGCTGTGATACAGCTGCCGGCTCGATAGGCGATGGCTATGAGATTACAGTCCTTGGGAAGATTAATGGGCGGGTAACAAGTGAGCACAGAAACAAAGAGCGGTGAGTGTCTTGGGGGAGGGCACAGCCCAATGGTGGGGAGGGCCGCTGGGGGGGAGGATAGACGGCTATGGAACAAGAACTGGGGTATAGAGACCAGCAGGGTGCCTTTGGGTTCAGATGAAGAAGAGAGCTCTGAGCCTGTGTGGAGGGGTGTTCTGCCTAGGAGACTGTCAGCTCAAGTTGCTGACAGTCTGGTGTTGAGCAAGGAAAGAGCCAGAGGCCTGGGCAGCTGTAGCAGCCATTTACTGACAGCAGAAAGTGGGGGAAGGCTCAGCGCTGGACAAAATCCCTGGGTGATGACACCGAAGTTCAGATTCTGTGGACCATCCAGAGACATCGGGCAGGTCATCAACAGCCTGTGGGACTCAGGAGAAATGGGGTGCTCTGTTCTTGGGGCTGCTGAGATTATAAGTGGCTATAGGTTTTATTTGAAATATGCCCCCACCCCATCTTGTGTGTTGGGCACAGTGTTCAGATGTGGGCTCTTGAGGAAGTGAATAGGTCATGGGGCTGTGAGCTCATTCACCGGTGGGCCCTTAACTTACTGGGACACTGGGACAAGTCACCAGTGTGTGCTCTGGAGAATGTGTTAAAGCAGCAGCACCTCCCTTTCCCTTTGCTGTTTAGGTACCACAGGCTAAGCGGTTCTGTTCCACACACACTCCCCACACATGTTCCCACCTGATGCTCTGCCTCACCAGGGTGCACTGATTATGGACCAAAACCTCTGAAAGGGCAAGGGAGAGGTCTTTCCTTCCTCAAGTTGATCTTTCTGCATGAGTAATTGATAGTTTTGACTCACATTAAGATATCACAGACATCAGGAACAGAATCTCCTTTGGCCTTAGCAATGTGGAGGTCACTGTTGACTTTAACAGTCCTCAAGTTCATGCATGACTAAAAACTTGTATAAAAGGAGGCAATCATTGGTGTGGGTTGAGGAGTCAGGGAAGGGTTCTGGAGGGAGGTGGCAGAAGCAGTTGACTGATACCCTGGCTGGAAGCACTGTCTCCAACTCACAAAAGGGGGTCAGCTCCTTCATAGCAGACAGAAGGGAGGCTGGCCCTGGGGCAGAGCTCCATGCCTTTCCCCATCCCTCCTCTCACTTGGAGACCACAAGTCAAAGTCCTATGCCTTCCCCGACCTCCCCTCACATGGAGACCGCCAGAGCCCCATGCCTTCCCCCCTCTTCTCTCACATGGAGACCACCAGTCAATTCCCTGTGCCCACCTCTGCCCCTCCTCTCACCTGGAGACCACCAGTGGTAGGATCAGCATCTTCAGCATCCTCATCAAGAGTTCTCCAGGGAACTGGAAGTAACTAATCTCCTGAAACAGAGCAGGAGCTGGGTCAGAGCAGGTCGTACAGACTTCACATAACTTACTTCCTTGTCATCTTTAACACACTGTCCAGTCTGCTCCGTCTCGTCTGGAGCCAGGGAGAAGAGAACGGTTTAGAACCGAATGACCTGGATCCTGATGAGCCCTCTCCTTTATAACCAGCCTGTGGTCTTTGCCTTTGAGTTTCCTTATCTCCAAGAGGAAGATAATATTTCATAAAGTCATTGGGAGGCTCGTTGAGAGACTGTGCATGAGCACTTACACCTTGAGTGAGGGAGCACTGCAGCATCACACCTGGTGCAGCTTTCCCCATGCACCCATGCAGGATGTAACATCTGTCCCATAATCAATAAGTAGCAAGAGGGCCAGATGCATGCTGTCTCTGCAACCCACACTAGGCCAGGCATCATTTGGGGTCCCTAAGCAAGTTTCTGTCTCAGAAATAGTTCCAATCTAGTTAATGAGGAGACTGACCAGTAAGCCACAAACTTCTTACAACCCAGTAAGATTCCCTCCTCCAACTTTACCCCTGAGAAATACCAGGTTTGGAGGCAGATGTACCACTCCGTGTAAAGGACGCTCCTTCAGCCCTTCATAGGCACCATATCCTTGACTAGGTAGCTTATAACCATGCAGGTAGAAATGAAGATATTCTACAAAACACAAGTGTTCTTCTCTTTGGCTATCATACCACTGAGACATACACCCCAAGGAGTAGAAATCTCCTCAGGAGCTTCATGCTGGGAGTGAAGGGCTGAACTTGTCTCCCAGGAATGAATTTCATAAAGTTCTGATGAGTTGTCGGGCCACCTTGCAGAAGACAGGGGAGCCAAGACAGTGATGGGCTAGTGGTGGCAGGAACACAGCCAGGACCACTTAGCTGAGGTCACCTCTTGTCCTCTAGACTTAAACCTTCATGCCAGGAGCATGAAGATGGCTCCAGAGGCCAGTGGCCTCTCTGACGCTCTTCCTGATGTAGCCATATGAAATAAGCCTTCGTTTTCTGCTTACACGAGCACTTGCTTCTTTAATGGATCTATTGAGGGTGAGTCCTGAGCCTAGCTCATCAGGGCTGCCAGGGGCTGGGCTTACCAGCCCTGGCCACTAGTTGCTTCCCACTGACAGTCCACAGGAGCGGAACCCAACACAAGGAGCAGGTAATTGAAGGACGGTTAAACGTGGCTTCCAGATAACAGAATTCTGTCTTTTATGTGTTCTACAAAACAACTCGTGGTTTGTCTGAAATTCTAACACAGACACACCAACACTAACACAAGTAGTTCCTAAAGCTTGACTTCAGGTTTTTTGTTTCTGGCAAGCCTTGACTGGGATCCTTATTCCAGAGAGAGTGGATATGGGTGACGAAGGCCGAAGAATCTGTAGACATCACCAAGTTACATGTTGGTGCCTCAAACTATCTTAAAAACTAGCGTCAAGTTGGGTGTGGTGATACACGCGTTTAACCCCAGATCTAGAGAGCACAGACAGGCAGATCTCTATGAGTTCAAGGCCAACCTGATGGACGCAGTGAGTTGCAGGCCAGCCAGGGCCTCGTCATGAGACCTTGTCTCAAAGGGGGAAAAAAAGCAAAAACAAAAACAGTGCCAAACATAATAGTTTGTTAATGGTCTGATGCTTTGAAAAGCCCCAAGCCACAGACTTGTGTTGCTGTATAGAGTCCCACCCAGCTTCACTCATGTCACAGCCAAGAAGCTGACCTGGGGAGAGAAGGTGACTTATCACCTACTGACGTCAGAGAGAGACCGGGCTTCCTACCTCCACTGTGCTACCATTTCCAATGCTCCAGAAGAATCTCACAAAAATACATTCATCATGTGTCATGTCTGTATCTTTATGTGTACTCAGTACTGTGGATTAAACCTAAGCATTTGCATATATGTTTCCTCTATGTTTTGCATTAATTGTGTCTGTGTGTGTATGTGTATATATGCATGTGTGTGCATGTGTGTATGATAGCTCGTAAGTAGTGGTCAGAGGATAACTGGTAAAAGTCACCTTCTCCTTCCACTATTGGCTCTGGATATGAAACCAACATGGTCAGGCCGTCTCACAGGCCCAAGGTTTACACTATCTTAATCATCAAATATTGTTCACTGATGAGCCCAGCCACATCTTTCCAGCCGTGCCCTGTTATTTCTACAACTTACATTTTGTCCCTGAAATTAATAATTGACTGTTTTGTATTTGCTTTGTTTTCTTTGAGCCTCTTATTAATTTCTCCCAAATGCTTTTTATCTATTAAAACATCTAGGCAAACATTTCCTACAACAGAAGCACGTCCTTCCCTTTGATCTCCTCTGGACCTCGGGCCAGCAGCTGTCCTGTTCTGGGCTGGGGGAGGGGTGGGGCTGTTCTCAAGGCCCAGCTGCTGTCCCGGTCCCTTGGCTTTTATCCTGCATAGGATCCAGTGTTCCTTGAGTCATTTGTTTTCCTGGTTTCTGTCCTTATTTCGCTGGAATATCTCCTTTGTCAGCTTCCTGAGATTCTGAGTCCTTCGGTTAAATCTCCTTGTCCTACTCTTTCCTCTGAAACAATCTGGTTATATTTGATGTTCTTACTGGAAAACAATTTCCTTTTCTGGTTTTTAATTTATTTTATTAGTAGTGTGTATGTGTGTGTATGTGTATGTATGTGTATGTACATGTGTGTTGTGCATGTGCAGGCATACAAGCTAGGGCACACAGATCAGAGGAAAGCTTTGTAGAGCTGGTTTTTTTTCCTTCCATCTTTATGTGGGTTCCAGAAATCAAACTGGTTGCCGGGTGTGTGCAGCTGGGAACTGCGTGCGCCAAGCCTTCCGGCGGCCCTTCCTCCGGCTGGGAGGGATGCTGTCCTTTAAACTGCCAGTCTCCTGCTGGTATTTCGTACAGGAGCCTTGCCTTATCCCCTTAGTACCATTTAAAGCTCATCTGTTTATCTCCATCTTTCTGTAATTTCACAGTGATGTGTCCCTAGAGGGAAAGATCTTCCTTCCTTCCTTTTCTTTCTCATTCTGTACTTGTACTCTGAGAAGCTTTCTTGCATTCTCTGTACATTTTCTCTCCTACATTTTTTTTTTGCATTTTCATTCTTTTTCATATTCCATCACTTGTTTTAATTTGTTAGACTTCTACACCTTTTTCCCAGCTGCTGACATTTTGACATTGGTTCTTTTTTTTTTTAACATCCCAAATACTGTTTTTTATTCTTGGTTGTTTTCTTTTTTTTTTTTTTTTAGCATCTATGTTGGTTAGATTTTTGTTTTGTTGTTGTTGTTGTTTGTCAACATGACACAAGCCAGAGTCAGCTGGGAAGAAAAACCTCAGCTGATGCCTGCAATGGATTCATCTGAGCCAAGCCAAGAGTATGGGGCATTTTTTGGTGAATGATTGTCATGGAGGATCCAGCCCCCTGTGGGTGGGGCCACCCCTGGGCAGGAGGTCTTCAGCTGTGTAAGAAGGTACACTGAGCAGGCTATGGGGAGCAAGCCAGGAAGCAGCAGTTCTCTGTGGCTTTGCTTTGGTTCCGGCTCTCAGGTTCCCTTTGTGATGGACTGCAACTGCAAGCTTAAATAAACCTTTTCCTTCCCAAGTTGACTTTGGTTGTGGTGTTTAACACAGCAACAGGTGCCAAACGAGGGCCAGGCGATGGCAGCACAATGCCTTTAATCCCAGCACTTGGGAGGCAGAGGCAAGTGGATCTTTGTGAGTTTGAGGAGAACCTGGTCTACAGATTGAGTTGCAACACAGCCAGGGCTACACAGAGAAACTATGTCTGTAAAAACCAAGCCAATCAATCAGTCAATCAAACACACAAACAAACAAAATGCTGTTTGTGGTGCTGGGACTGTGCCTTGTGCTCTCTAAGCACACAGGAACATTGAGCTTCATCCCATTTTTAGAAATCACACTTATTTATTTACTTGTGTGTACTGTGGACACACATGTGCTACACTCAGCATGCATGTGGAGGTCAAAGGACAACTTTCCTTATCTCATGTGGCCCCGAGGATTGAACGCAGGAAGCCATCAGGCTTGAGAGCAAACACCTTTACCTGCTGAGCCATCTTGACAGCTTTCAGTCTGTTTTATGATAACTATACGATCTCCCATCTCTCCAAAGATCTTAAGAACTGAATATTTGAGAAAAGGCCTCACTATGTTGCTCTGGCTGACCTGGAACTTGTTATATAGACCAGGATGGTTTTGAACTCACAGAGATTCAAAGGCCTGTGCTTCCCAAGTTCTTGAATGGTGGGCGTTTATCACCACTTCAAGCCCTTAAGAAATGATTTTAAGGTCCTCCAGAGACCCTCTTCCTCTTCCTTTAGTTTCTGGTTTGACATTTGCAGCTTTTCTCACATTTCTAGTGACTTCTGCTCCTAGGTAGACAAGGAGTCCGAAGCTTCCGGGCTTGTCACTGCAGGAAGTGGGCGGGAGCCTCTTTTCTCCAAGAGCTCATAGGTCTTTCTGTGAGGCTCCAGCAGGAGGCCTTGTGCAGAAGCCCAGCAGCTGCCCCAGGGGTCTGCTGGGAGCTACACCTAGAACCCAGTGTCTATAGATTGCTGTAAGCTGTGACACTTTGTATATGCTTGGCCCAGGGAGTGGCACTATTTGGAGGTGTGGCCTTGTTGGAGTGGGTGTGGCCTTGTTGGAGTAGGTGTGTTACTGTGAGCATGGGCCTTAATACCCTAGTTCTAGTTGCCTGGAAGTCAGTCTTCTGCTAGCAGCCTTTAGATGAAGATGCAGAACTCTCATCCCCTCCTGCACCATGCCTGCCTGGATGCTGCCATGTTCTCACCTTGATGATGATGCACTAAACCTCTGAACCTGTAAGCCAGCCCCAATTAAATGTTGTCCTTATAAGGCTTGCCTTCGTCACGGTGTCTGTTCACAGCAGTAAAACCTTAACTAAGAAGTATTCCCCTCACCACTGCCCTTCCCTCGCCTCACATAGTTGGAGTTGATGTCTCCCGGCAAGCTTCTCTGGACCCTGTGCAGGCCAGAGATAGATACAGAAGAAATAGAGGTCCTCTGACCATGTGGCCTGGAAGAACTCCAGGCTTAAGTGCTGTCAACTCCATACTTCTCTCCTGATTTGCCCTTCTGTACCCAGGCCCTTTGGAGTTCTTTGAGAAAAGCTACTCAGTATCTCCTCATGTGGGGTATGGTGCCAGCCTCTGGGCCCTTCTGAGTGGGTGAGCCAGCTCCATCCTCTTCCCACACTGTCTAGCCAGCATCCTTTCCCTTTGGTTCGGGTAGTTAATGTTTTTGAAAACATTCTCTCAAATCTAATGAGATCCCTCAGCAGGTAAAGGAACTTGCTGCCAAGCTCACAATCTTTCATGTTCAATACCTAGAGGAAAGAACTGATTCCAGCAAGCTGTCCTCAGACTTTCACAAATGCACTGTGGTGTGGGTGTGTGCGTGTGCATGTGCATGTGTGTGCGTGTTTGTGTGCGTGTGCATGTGTGTGTGTGTGTGTGTTTGTTTGCAGATTTGAAGAATCATACCGTGCACACAGATATACAAAATAAATGTAAAACATTTTCAAATTTTCATTAAACTCAGAGGAAGGAAAGAAAATGGATTTAGTTATAAATCCTCATAGCTTAAGTGGAAGTTTCAAAATGTCTCTATTTTAATGAATTATGTACATCCAAAGATAAAATCACATTAATTTTGTGCATTTCTCTTTACAAATAAAATGTTCTACCATTTTCCAAATTTCTGCCTGTTGCATAAGCTCAAACAATTGGAAGGATTTGCTGTCTGAGTCACAGGAAAAGAGACCAAGCAAACAAATCCTGAATTCAGAGGACAGTGCTCAGAAAGCCACTTTCTGCCAAATGAGTATTCTGACTCCATCCACACCCTCCTTCAGTGTATCTGGCAGGTTAGCCCAGACCTGAACTCATCCACACATCTAAGAGGATGGGGAGGGTGGCTTGGACACAGGAGGTCCCAGATGGTCTGGCTTTTACTAACAGGAAGTCCAATTTGTGGAAAATGGACTCCCAGAACAGACAGTTGCCCTTCCAGAGCCTGAGTGAAGGTGGAAGAATACCAGGCCCGACTAGCTCCATCTGGGCCACAGTCATGGTCTTTGTGCCTCCTTGAGGATCACATCCTGGGGTCAAGAAAATCCATGCAGCCAGCAAGATCCTGACAACCTGACCCCACATTGTGAAAGATGGAACCTGCTTCTGCAATTGTCCTGTGACTTCTACATGTGTGCTGGTGTGTGTGAGACATACACACACACACACACACACCCCTACACACACACACCTACACACACACACACACCTTGAATAGCCTGGCAGACCCAGTTCTGTGGGAGAAACAGACACCCATTTAAAGAGCTTGGAACAGGGCGGTCAGCAGTTACAGTGCCACAGGAGAGGAAAGTGCACAAGGCAGGACTCATGTTTCAGATGGACACTTGTCTTAGAACAGGTGCTTTCTGGTGTAGGTTCAGTGCATTTGTTGCTTCTCTTGTTGCAGTGACACACTAGCAATGTAAAGGAAGGAGGGTCTATTTCCACTCACAGATCGAGTCCAGCCAGTCTCGGGAAAGGCACCAAAGCTAAAACACCCGGCAGCAGGTCACACAGGAAGCAGAGAGAGATGGCGCTGGTGCCAGCTCACCTTCTTCTATTATTTACTCTGGGCCCCACCGATGGATGCTGCTGTCCGCACTGAAGGTGGGCTTCCCTCCCCAGAACAGAAAGCTGAACCTTTCTGGAGACAGCCTCTTATACTTACCAGGGGGATGTTTTCATCCTGATTCTAAATCAAAGTGGTCAAGATTACCCAGCACAGCCAGACTTTGGCAGGGAGACAAGAGAGGGGCATCCAGGAACCGCTTACTGTGTACCGGACATTGCCGATCTCACTCCTTTCAACAATTCTAGAAGATACGCATGCTCCCTTTATTCCACAGATAAGGAAAGTGAAGCCGAAGAAGAGAGAGAACCTAGCTCAACCCTTATGGGGTTGAAGGTTTGGGGCCTGTGCTTCAGGAGTCCCTGCTTCTCCCTAAGTAAGGTCAGGGGGTAAGCAGGGTTGCTTGGTTACCGGGGAGGCGACATTATCCCTTTAGTGGAAGATGTGAAGCCTGGCTCCAGCTTCAGAGACAATGCAAGTTAAAGGTGAAGAATCTGTGGGGTCTGAACAGACAGACTCTACTGAAAGCAGACTCCCCAGAGCGCTCTTTTCAGTGAGCTTCCATGGTCTGATGAGAATCCCCTCACCCTCAAGCCCCTCAAGATCTGATCCAAGTTCTCTTTCCCTCTTCTCAATACTTGATCCCGTGCCTGCGCCAGACAAGGACCTCACTCTTGATGTCCCTTCTCGTAGTCACTTCCTGCCCACTGACCTGCCCCCGTGTCTGAGCTATAAATCCCAGCTGTCTCTGTCTCCCCAGCTGGAGGTCTTGACACTGTCTCCATGGTCCTGAACTGTGTCTTCCTTCTTGGAACTGGCATCCACAATACCGTAGGTAACGTCCCCAGGTCTTCCCCATTCCACAGAAAGCTCTCTCCCAGACGATGAATTGCGAGGTAGCCTAACCGCTCTGTCTCCCATTTCCCACTAGCCGCACCTCCTGAAGTCTCCTCTACGTGATCACTCTTCTCACACCCCCTCTTCAGCCCAGCGCCACTTGCTCCCCTGCAGTCTGATCCATCAGCACCCAGGGATCACTCCGAAGTGTTCGTCTACCAGGTCTCTCTTCCTCTCTGTGGCTTTGCACAGTTGTCCCAAGCCCGAGTCTGGTGATGGGGACCTTTCAGCTTTTGCTCTCTGCACTCAGTGTCTTAACCTCCCTGCATATTCCAATAGCCCTACTCCACATAAAAGGCTTGGCCCATTGCCTCCAACTTCCATACACCCTCAGCCTCATCCTGCTGGTCCTACTGCATAGGAAACCCATCCTGGCTCCTGGCCATTAGGGACCTGTAGGGGTGTCCTCTGAAGACGGCTGATTTCCCCACCATTGCTCTCAACCTTATCCTTTTTCAGTGGCGTGTCTTTGCTCCCAACCACCTTGCTGTGATGGCTTTGTGGCTTTGTTGCCATTTTGTCAGCCATTTTACTGACATCTCACACTAGTGGGTATTTTTACACCCATGATATAGATGGGGATGTTGGGACCCGGAGAAGCAACCTGGCTTGCCTACTGTATTAACTCTAAGAGACCCAGCCCCACAGACACACACACACACACACACACACACACACACACACACACCCCGGGGGGCCTGACCTGTGGTGAGAGGCGCTGGGTCCTGAGGAAGAAGCCAAGGAGGCAGCCCACGATGACAGACAGCACAGACAGGATGAGGAGCCCGTTGTGTCTACACACTGCCCGCCCTCGAGCCAGGAAAGCGCCCAGCACCATGCTGAGCCCAGCCTGTTGGCACCATTCCATGCACCGTAGGATGAGGCCCAGGTCTGGGCTGGAGGCACAAGCCCCTCAACTTACAGGTGAACAGAATCCTAAGCACCTATCACCAGCCTTGCAGCCATGGTCTGTGCAGCCGCCCAGAGGGAAGCCACAATCCTATTACCAGCAGCATCATTAGGAGCTAGGAGCAGATTAGGGCCTGGGAAATTAGAGCAGGCCACGTGGTCAGGGTGTCCAGCCCTCAAAGCCAAATGCTTCTCTTGAAGAGGGGAGGGCCCATCCACCAAGAGAGGAAGCAGAGGCGCTTCATTCCACCTCATCCCGGAAAGACGTGGAAGCAAGGCAGCGAGGTCCCACACTGCCCACCTCAGTGAGTGCCAGCGGGCATCTGATGGCTGTCCTAGAAGTCCCCAGGAATGAGTGTATGAATGTGGCGCTTTGCCGGTGCAGCGTCACAGGTGTTGTCTGTCGAAAGAGTAAACGATGTGTCCAGGCTTGCCCTGTGAGCTACTGCCAGTCAACCCCATCACCTTGGGTCTGGGTTCCAGATTCCACATCATTGCCATCTGATGACCTCACTGAGATCTGAGACCCCTGAGACCCTGAGAGCCTATGTCCCTCAGCATAGTCACTAAGCTGGCACTTGGCAGTATGGGGTCAGGTGACACTACAAGGAATTTAGACTTGAGTTCATTTGCCCTGATTTCAGCCTAATGTCAACAGGAGATGAATAAACCTTTTTTTTTCCCAAGAAGCTTCAAGCCCAAGATGACCCACTCCGCATCCCTCAGGGACTGCTATTTATTTATTTTAAAAGCATTTTATTTATTCTTTTTTCTACATATAAACAATGTATCTTTCTTCCCCCCTCCCCACCCCACCCCCAGACAGGGTTTCTCTGTGTAGCCCTGGCTGTCCTGGAACTCACTCTGTAGACCAGGCTTGCCTTGAACTCAGAAATCCATCTGCCTCTGCCTCCCAAGTGGGGTTAAAGGTGTGCGCCACCACTGCCCGGCTAAACAATGTGTCTTGAATGAAACAAAAAGCAGGGCGTGATTGCTCCTAGGTGTGGTGGAGGAAAAGGTTCACTGTAGATAAGAGGGAGAAAACAGTCAGAGGCATGGACCAGTCTAACAGGATGTGGCCAGGCTGAGCTGGGCCATATGAGGAGGGAGGGGGAGGGAGGGGAAGAGAGGAACCAGGATCAAGAGGGGTCTGGGCCAGAGACTGGTGTAGCCAAAATGGCTGAGTTATTTAGGGACCTGAGGAGCTGGTGGGTGGGAAGCCTCTGGGCTGGAGAGTTCAGGGTGGAGGGGTGTGGGGTATGCCAGCCAGGAAGATCCTGTAACAGCTAGGGACTGAGGGATGCTAGGGCGAGCTGGGGGCCAGTGTCACCTTTGCTATGTCAATAGGCATCTCAACCATTTGTCCAAGTTTGAGACTCACAAGAACTCTTCAGGGCTCCTCCCCAGTACATGCCTTCCCACCTTCTTTAAATAATCCAGACTGCAATTAGTGCTGCCTGCATGAGTGTGAACAACCTACCAGCAGACACACACACACACACACACACACACACACACACACACACTGATGCAAACACCAATTCCACTCCCCCCAGCAGCCATCAGTTGCCAATAGCCCCTGAGCTAAGGCTGACGCTCATAAGCCCCTCCCCATCCCACGCTGGAATGTTGACCAGCTTGATCTTACACAGGTCTTATGGGGACAACCAGAGCTGCTGTGGACTCAGGAGTGCCATGGTCGCGCCATGTCCAGAAAAGGACCTGTCACAGCGCTCTGCCCCACCCTTCAGCTCTCGGCCTTCCTGCCTTCTCTCCTAGGACGCTCCCTGAACCTTGAGAGGGTATCCCATTTAGGGTGAAGTGTTCAACAGTCTCTCGTTCTCAGTGCGTTGAGTGGTTATACAGCAATAGCTTCCCACTGCAAAGAGGAGTTTCTCTGGCTAAGGTTAAGCATCACTTTTCAGAAGGTAGTTTAACAATAGGTCTGTCTAGAAAAAGAATAATAGCTAGACAGTGGTGGTGCACACCTTTAATCCCAGCACTTGGGAGGCAGCAGAGACAGGCAGATCTCTGAGTTCGAGGCCAGCCTGGTCTACAGAGTGAGCTCCAGGACAGCCAGGACTACAGAGAAACCCTGTCTCGAAAAACCAAAAGAAAAAAGAAAGAAAAAAAGAAAAAGAATAATAGGTCCCCGCCTTATCAGGGTCTATGACTCTCCAGCCACAGGACTTTGACCAGGTTTAAGGCATCAAGGCCTGCTTATTTTTAAAGATGGCAAAGCCCAGGAGATCTGCATCTGAGACCGGGGTCTGCTTCTTGCTACCTGTGTGACCCTGGACAAACCATCTTATCTCTCGCTGCTTCAGGCTCCCGAGGAATAAAGCAGAGGCGACAACAGCATCTAGCCAGAGGGGATCCGAGTGAGGGTAGTGGAGACCTCTAGGCCCTGAACAGCATCCCTGGCTGGAAGCATCACCTCGAAGCGTCTCAAAGGGAGACTCCTTCCTGCTCTTGCTTGTGGCCTGCCCTGCCCTGTAAGCCAGGGGGAACAAGCCCGTCCGTGTTGCTGGGTACCTATAATCTCATTAGGGTCAGTCAGACCTGTCAGGCTGTAGCAGCAGGGAACAGGGTGCGGTGGAGGCAGGGCTATGACAGGTAAGGAACATACAAACGTACAAGGTGGCCGCCTCCTCTCAGCAAGTGGCCAGAGAGGACAGGGTGAGGAACTACAGGGAAAGGAAAGGAAGCCAGGCACAGGCCCTGATGCCGGGGCATGGAATAGGTAGATTCTGGGCCCAGTTGAATTAGCTTGTGGCCTTGTCCTCCATCCTGTCCTTTCCAAAGAGAAAGGGGTGAGCACGTGTGCAGAGTGGCCCAAAGCCTCTCCTCCGGGCAGCCTCCCCTGGCCGGAGAGGAGGTTGGGTGCCCACCAGTCTAAGGACTTTTTCCTCTCACTCTTACTTTGAAAGCTCAAAGCTCCCTGATATTCCTTCAACTCCAACAAATGCCTCATTTTCCACTTTATTGGGTGATAAACTGTTGCTTGCAAAATCCTGGGTGGGTGGATAGATGTAGTGTAGATTTTAAGCATCATTTGGCCCACCCTGAGCTATGCTACAGAATGGGCATGGCTTGCTTTCCACTCTAAGACTTTGGTTCTTGGAATGCCCCCCTCCCCGGAATTGCCGACCCATCCCTCCACACTCTAACCTCTGGGCCACTTGCCCATCCCCCACGTGCCAGGTCTCTTCAGTGATCCCGCTGTCTTTAAGCAAGCACATGTTCTGGGGACTGGGGACAGGACAGTGTGTCAGACACAATCTGCCTCAGAGAACCTCCAAGAAAAGAGACTACCTCACTCAGACCCGTGACTGGCGATGAGCTTGCTACAGACAGCCTTGAATTAAATCTAAAGGCTTCCTTGTTAGAACCCTTTGAAAGATCACGTTGGCCCACAGATTATACTGTCATTTATGATATGACTAAATATATGTAATTGTGGTGGCTTAAATAGGAATGGTCCCTGTAGATGCATGTGTTTGAATGCTTGGCCCATAGGGAGTGACATAGGAGGGTGAGTAGCTGTGGCATTGTTGGAGGAAGTATGTCACTGTGGAGGCAGGGCTTTGAGGTTTCCTATGATCAAGCTTCATCCAGTGTGGAATACAGTTCTATATCTTCAGATCAAGAAATAGAATTCTCAGCTCCGTCTCCAGAGCCATGTCTGCCTCCACGCTGCCATGCTCCTCACCATGATAACGGACCCAATGAAATGCTTTCCTTTATAAGAGTTGCCATGGTCATGGTGTCTCTACACAGCCATAAAACCTAAACTGAGGCAATAATTATATAAAATAAACAAGTTAGGAAATGCTTGTGAGACAACTAAAACAACATTGATCAGGCTTTTCATTCTGGTTCAGCTGAAAGCCAGCTTTCTGAGTCCTGCCTGGAAGTGTTGGTGACTGGTAGAGTGTGTGCCTCGCGTGCACGAGGCCCTGGCTCCCACCCCCTCACCCTCCAGCATAAACCAGGCATGGTGGTGCATACCTGTAGTCCCAATATGTGAGATATAGAAGCAGGAGAATTAGAAATTCAAGATCCACCCCCCCCCCCAGCTACTTAGGGAGTCAGAGGCTAACCTAAGTTATATAAGATGATGCTAAAAAACCAAACCAAACCAAACCAAATTCTAGCTTTATTACACAACTAGGGTTGCTGTGGGAACTTTGGCACATTGTTTAACCTCTCTGTAAAGTGGGGAGAAGACAATAGTCCCCAGTAGGCTTACAATGTGGGTTCCCTATAATAGTGTATATAAACGGCTTGGGTCATTGTGTGGCACCTAGGTACTCCCAGCCTTGTTGTAGGGACCTCAGAGAGTTCTGAGGCTCTGGGACTTGGGGTATGCACACAGGAAGCTGCGGACTTCAGAGGGGAGCACACACCTCCCTCGGGGACATATAAAGCCTTGGGACTTGTCCTTACTGGCTTTCTGTTGCTGTTAGAAAAAACAAGACCATAATTGACTTTGCAAAGGAAAGGGTTTGCTCACACCTCTAACCCAGTTCATTATTAAGGGAAGTTAGGGTGGGAACAGAAGGGCAGGAAGCTGGAGACAGGTGCTCCAGCAGAGGCCTCCAAGGATGGACCAGATGGGTCAGATGGATCTGATCAATCAGATGGGTAGGATGGATCTGATGGATAGGATGGATCTGAAGGATAGGATGGATCTGATGGATAGGATGGATGGGATGGATCTGATGTATAGGGTGGATCTGAAGGATAGGATGGACCTGATGGATAGGATGGATCTGATGGATAGGGTGGATAGGATGGATCTGATGGATAGGATGGATCTGATGGATAGGGTGGATAGGATGGATCTGATGGATAGGATGGATCTGATGGATAGGATGGATCTGAAGGATAGGATGGATCTGATGGATAGGATGGATAGGATGGATCTGATGGATAGGGTGGATAGGATGGATCTGATGGATAGGATGGATCTGATGGATAGGGTGGATAGGATGGATCTGATGGATAGGATGGATCTGATGGATAGGGTGGATAGGATGGATCTGATGGATAGGATGGATCTGATGGATAGGGTGGATCTGAAGGATAGGATGGATCTGATGGATAGGATGGATCTGATGGATAGGATGGATCTGATGGATAGGATGGATAGGATGGATCTGATGGATAGGATGGATCTGATGGATAGGGTGGATAGGATGGATCTGATGGATAGGGTGGATCTGTTGGATAGGGTAGATCTGATGGATAGGATGGATCTGATGGATAGGATGGATCTGATGGATAGGATGGATAGAATAGATGGCTACTTACTGGCTTGCTCTTCTGACTTCTGTTCTGCTTCCTTTCTTATACCTCCCAGGACCTCCTGCTTAGAGGTGACACCACCCTCAGTGTGTTCCTCCTCCCCATCAATCATTCATCCAAACAATGCCCCCACAAACTTGCCTGCAGCCAATCTAATGAAGGCATTTTCTCAACTGGAGTTCCAGCTTCCTCAGTGACTCTAGCTTGTGTCAAATGGACAAAAACAAAGCGAGACCAGAGCTAAGCAGCACAGGGTGCCTCTTTCCCCACCACAGCACACACCCTCTGCCTGTTATATGGAAGACATCCTTCCTCAGCCTCTCAAATCTGCCTTTGCTGCTTCCTCTGCCTAGAATGTCTGTCAGTGTCACTGCAGCCCAGGTCACGTGCCACTCTTCCTTGCCACCCTATCTGAGCACCCTCAATATGCCATTGCCAGCTCAGGTCAGTGAGGAGCTCCAGTTCCTTGCCAAGTAGCTTTCATAAGTGCGCAATAACCTGTGATAGCCCATAATTGGACAGTGGATAGTGGAGGAGCCCCACAGATGGGCAGTATGCTGTGGGGAGTCTCCCAGCTGGACGGTGTGTTGGTCGTTGCTATCTGGGGGCTGCAGGTGTTAAACTGTTGTGACAGAGAAAGTTATTGGTGCCTTCAGCACGTGCCAGTCTGGAGCTGTAAGGCAGCACAACTCTGCCAGGGTTTGCCCAGTAACAGCAGGGTGACCTTGCTTGCTGAAGAATGGGAAGAAGCACGATAGGCTTGCCAAACGTAGAGCCTGTTTGGTCTGACCTCACTAAGCCAGAGAGGGGTGCAAAGGAAGAGCCTGTTCTGAAAGATATGGGGGTGGTAAGGGGGGAGGGCTGGGCAGAGCTGTCGAGCCAGCCACTTCGGGGGCTGGGGCCTGGTTCCTTCCAGCGGGTGTCAAGACACATTAGCCGAGCTGTCCAGCCCCTGGTTGGCTTGGGGTGATGACAGCTCTGGGTTTGCTGGCAGCTCTCCAGAGACATAGCAGAGGCGCCTGCCTCTCCCCAGCTCACCTCCCCAGCTGGCCAGGGACTGAACCCTTCTGGGAAGGTTGCAGTAGGCAGCCAATTCCGCCGATATGAATTCCTGGTATTCTTCATCACTAGAGACCCGGCTAACCTCTGTAGAGGGGCCCAACCCTGCCTCCCTGGCCTTACCAGACAGAGGGAAGTGATTTGGTGGAAGGCTCATGCCTGCACCTGCTATCTCCTTCCTGCCCCGCCTTAGGGAAGACAGGCCGGAACCCCAGTGAGATTAACCGCTGTTCCATGGGGAGCACTCTGCCCCAGCGCAGGGAGCACTCTAACTCTATCACCCGGACTTGCCAGGAATGTTGTGCCTCAGGGGAGCTAGCGGGACAGCTGACCTCCTGAAAGGGCTCACTAGACCAGAAAAGTATCTGGTCACAAGGCCTGTGTCATCAAATCTCACTATTTTAGTAAAAGAAATAAATAAAACATAGAATGCAATTGCTCAGTCAATACCTCAGGGCTTCAGAGGGCTTGTGGCCACCGTACTGCACTGTGGCCCACAGCCCATGCTTGTAGAGGGTTCCAGCAAACATTCTGTGGCAGCAGTGAGCTAAATTCAAATCTCAGCTCCTTGTGGATGCTGTGCGGTGTTCCTGAAGTTAACAAGCCTCCTTTTCTCTCCTTCCCAGTTAGGAAAGCCCACGGTTTCTGCGTTGTACCATGCTGCCTCTCACTGGACCATAGCGGGTGGAGTAAAGTATAAAGCTAACACAGGGAAAGTTTCAAAGCCAGTCAGGACTCTTGGTATCAAGTTACAGAAAATGAGATTAAACTAGCCTAGGTAAAAAGGAAATTTATATGTGGTCTGATGGCAGAATTGGTGAGCCTCAGAGCCAGGAGGACATTTGCAGAATTGGTGTAGTGTGTCTCTGCTCACAAAGCAGGAAGACAAACTCAGGAGGCATTAAAACAGCTTGCCCGCTTCCACAGTCCTAACTAGTCACCTGGTTTTATTTACTACCTAATGTAACTCTCTTGCTTAGTTCTTGTTGTTTGTTTTGTTTTGCTATAGGATCTCCTGTAGCCCAGGCTAGCCTCAAACTTGCAGTCCTCTGCCTCCATCTTCCAAAATGTCGAGATTACAGGTACTCTGCCAGACTCACAATGCCAGTATCAAGGGCAAGTGTTTATCTGATTGCTTGGTTTGGTAAGTCTTTAACCCTAGCACCCAGGAGGCAGAGGTAGAAGGATCTTTTGAGCTTGAAGGCAGCCCGGTCTACATTGTGAGTTCTAGGACAGTCAGGGCTACCTAGTGAGACCCTGCCAAATAAACAAACAAACCAACAAACACTGTTTAAATTCTATTCAGAATTCAGAATTACCCAAATCAAATCATGGTTTGTGGTTTGTGTCACACATGTGCACGCATTTTGCTTTTTAGCAGACCCTGGAAAACACTGTACAGAACTGCATGTTTCACGTTTCAATGAGACATATTCCATGGCGCTTTCTGACTGTGCCTAATGAGGAGTAGGGAACGATTGAGAGGAGCCAGCATCCTCGCTGGCTGTGTGACTCTCACAGTGCGTGGCCCGCCAATACGCCAATACGTGAATAAGATGGACCTGAGGTTCCTTGGTCGAGTTTCCCAGAATGCATTCTGTCCTTGGTGAGTGCAGAGCTGCGTTTGAAGAAAGCAGGGTTTCCGGAGGCTGTTGGCTCTTGGTGCCTCCTGCTTGCTCACTCGCAGACATAAGCGCTTCTCTTGAGCTTGCTTACATCTTGCTGTACTCCCCTGCTTCCCTGACTCGCACCCAATGAGGCATGCCGCAAGATGTGAGAATGGAAAGGCTGAGGCGGCGTCGGGCTTGTGTGGTAAATATCTCCTCTACTCACAGGCAGATTCACTGGCCCATCACACACTGTGTATAGAACACGAGTTCAAAGGTAAACTTAAGATGGTTTTATAGGCGATGCCAGCAGAGCATTGAAGTCAAACACGAAATCCGAGTATAGGGCTTCTGCGGCTGCGCAAATCCCAGGTCCCAGGGCGCTGGAACCATCCCTGTTTCTAAGGCGGGGCAGGGTGAGGTTGTTAGAACCCACGGTGAAGATGGAGCCCAGCCCTGAGACCATCTGTACCAAGTGCGGGCTGTTTGGAATGCTCTCCCTCTCCAGCCTTTTCCTTCTGCAGACCAGAATACTCGTCTATTCAATTGTTTTATATCTTTGACACTGGGCCTCACTCTGTAGTCCAGGCTGGCCTAGAACTTTCCGTGAGATCACAGCTAGCTGAGCAACCATAACTGGTCCACTCGTGCTTTCTTCACACAACACGCACACCATGAGCAGCTGTGAGGAGCACAGACCTCAAGCAAATGACTTGGGTTTGACTTGGCTACCCTGTGCCTTGGGCTGAGTTTTCTTATTTGCAGCATAGAAATGACATTGTAGCATATAGAGGTGAACTCACACGTGACGCTCAGAACAGTTGCGCTCATAGTAAACACTGCCTGAATGTATGTAACTGTAGTCATTTTATTGTTTTGTCTGCCATATTCTAGATACAGGGGACACTGTCACAGATGGCCCCTAATGTTCAGCTGACAGATTCTTAACATTATAATGAGTGTATCTGGATGTACATTAAAGAGCCTCCAGACTCACCCTTGAGCCTTACAATGGGCTTATCAGGGTATTGTGTGCATTTAAATTTGTTTATTAGGATTAGTGTGTGTGTGTGTGTGTGTGTGTGTGTGTGTGTGTGAACATTTGTCTAGTGTGCAAGAAGCCCTGAGTTTAATTTCTAAATAAAATGTAGGCTTTTCACGGAATAGTGACCCACTTAGTATTTCAGAGACTGAAGCAGGAGGATCACTACAAGTTCAAGGCCAATCTTGTTTACACAGCAAGTTCCAGCCAGTCTGGACTACACAGTCAGATTCTGTCTCAAAAAAGCAAAACAAAACAAAGAAGTGAGTCTTAGCCATCTCATATAATTATTTCAAGTATTTATCTCAAGTATTCCTTTCCTCCCCATTAGCCAGTACCCCGTTTTGAACCTTGCTGTAAACACCTAAATACTAACTTACTGGTGTTGGTCCCTCTAGGCTGCTCACGCAGTGATGAGTTACCAGGTCACAGTGATACAGATGTCCCATTACCTAGCCATGTCAACCACTTCCAAACCGGCTTTGCCATTTGACGTGTTTATTCACTATGTATGGAATATCCCATGAAGCCACACACTCACCAGCACTTGACATCGATTAATCACTAACTGTTGCTGATCAGCTCAGCGTGAAGCAGCAGTCCACGCTGTATATTTGCATTTCCCTGATTATTACATTGGCATACATTTTAATATATTACTGAGCCGTCGGTGCCTCATGGTGGGTGAAGACTGTTGATTTCTTTTGAATATTTTAATAGTGTTGCCTTTTATTACTGATATATAATCTATGTATTAACTATCACTTATATACATTTCTCTAGCCTTAGATGACTTTAGATACCAGAAATACTACTTTTAGTGAGTGCATTCATCCTTTCCTTTATGATATGTCTCTGTGGATCTTGTTTTAAAAACTGTGGAAGAGCGTTGCATGGCATACATGGGGTTTGGGCTTTGATTTAACACTGAAGACACAAGAAACAATACCCAACCTTTCCCAAAACAATGAAGCTACTCTCCTGGGCACATTTCTAAGAATTGTCATAACATTACTTCTCCTATCTCCATCTTCCGCCCCCCCCCCAAGACAGGGTTTCTCTGTGTAGCCCTGGCTGACCTAGAACTCACTCTGTAGACCAGGCTGGCCTCAAACTCAGAAATTTGGCTGCCTCTGCCTCTCAGAGTGCTGGGATTACAGGCGTGCGCCACCACCGCCCGGCTTATCTCCATCTTTAACCAACCTTGTTAGGCAGGTGTGAAATCTAATATTGTTTTTCTTTAGATTACTTAATTGTCCCACATTCTGAAAATCTACCTTTTCATTTTGAGCTAAAATGGCGGTGTTGAAATAAAATTAAGTGTGTATCATTTGGGTCTGTCCCATTGGGTGGTTGTCTACACTGTTATTAACAGTTTATCATGATTACTACAAGTTTATGGTCATTTTAAAATACTTTTAATTTTTTAAAGATTTCTTTTTGGCACATGTCTTTAATCCCAGCAGTCAGGAGGCAAAGATAGGTGGACTTCTATGAGTTCAGTGCCAGCCTGGTCTATAGGAATTCCAGGATAGCCAGGACTACACAGAGAAACTCTGTCTTGAAAAGGCAAACAAACAAACAAAACTATTTATTTTCACATTTTAATTATGTGTGTCTTGGTAGAGCAGTATGTACCTATGAGTGCAGGTGTCTAGGGAAGCCAGAAGGGGGTGCTGGAGTTTCTGGAGCTGGAATTAGAGGTTGTTGTAAGCCACCCCATGTGAGTGCTTGGAACTGAGTTCAGGTCCTTTTCAAGAACAGCATATACTTTTAACCATGGGTGTATCTCTCTAGCCATTTAGTACTTAATAAAAAATATTTTATTTCCAGGGAATGGTGTTGATGTTGGGTCCAGTTCTTCCTCCCAGCCCCATGCTCCCAGAAATAAGACTCAGACTCAAAATATATTTACATATACCTTGCCATATAGCTTGGCTCTTCTCTGACTAGATCATAACTATAATAACCCATTTATTTTAACCTACATCCTGCCACGTGGCTGGTTACCTGTGCTCAGGCACAAGGTATCTATCTCCTCACATCCTCCTGGGCCTATCTCCTGCCTGGCTATAACATATTTTTTTTTGGCTTAAGAGTAGATTCAATAATCTACCCCTCTTTGTCTAATTTCTTATATTTCTCTATCCTCTCCCCATTTCTTTTCAATTTCCTACCTTATATAAGAAAGAAAGAGAAAAGGAAAAGAAAAAGAAATCCTGAATCTAACCTCCCTATTTTGCCTTCTCCCTGTCCAGGACTATAATTATTTCTAATCATCCCCTAAAATGACAACATACAACTCATAAAATGACCAAAACTGTTCATCTCAACTTAAGGGCTTGGGACCACCATCTTACGATAATTGATTCCTGCTGAGCTGGATGAAGAATTCCTATTTGGGGGCCCAAGAAAATCAGAAACATTTAAGAAACCTAGCTATAGCATTTGTTGTCCAGGCTCTCTGTGAGGAGAAAGTTCAGAGCTTAGCTGAAGTCTGGATTGGAACAGTCTGAAAGACTGGGTGAAATGAGGTCATCTGGGATTAGCAGTCCTTCCTGAAGCTGCTCTAGAAGAAAGTCTCTGGGAACAGCATCAGTTGGAGGCAGGATCAAGCAGGGATCTGGAATAGCAGGTCTCAGCATTTCAGCATCCCCAAGGGTGATTCCTGTCAGGGCTGCTGCCCTCCTAGTTTTTCATTCTGCAATATATAAACCTTACAAACAATACATAGTTCTATAAAGACATTTGTATGGAATGTGCAGGATGCACAGATCAATTAAGGATGATTTCTTGCTCTTTGTTTGATCAGGTAAAAGAGAACTATATTTCTATGGAAGTTAGTTTGATCACATGATCAAACTACAATGTAAATCTCCATTCATGCCATATGAAAGAATGGTATGTAATAATAAGTTACAAGAACTTTGTAGCCAACAAGATTTATTGGCTGCCAGGAGGTGGTGCGCATGCCTGTAATCCCGGCACTCTGGGAGGCAGAGGCAGACGGATTTCTGAGTTCAAGGCCAGCCTGGTCTACAGAGTGAGTTCCAGGACAGCCAGGGCTATACAGAGAAGCCCTGTCTCGAAAAAACCAAATCCAAAAAACAAAAACAACAAAAAAAGAGATTTATTGGCTGTATGTAGACACTTAAGTCTCAGGCAGTCCCAGAGCTGTCTCCATTGACAGAGATAAATGTCTACATTATCTACTTTGCTTATCTTGTCAATCTCCCTCTACTTGTCCATAGTCGTCTCTTCAGGGGATTCTCTGTCATGTCTGATTTTTATCAATTTGGAAGGAACCCACAGCTTTTCTTTTCCTGTGGAAATATAGGCATAACATCTCCTTCAGTATAACATACTTCCTGTTTTCCATTCCCAGGTTATGACTTCTTTAAAATAAACAGACTGGTTTAGTTTGAGAGGTCAGATCTTTTGGGGTTAGACTCTATCTTAGAAAACCTGACCTAAATTAACTAACAGGCCAGTACTTTGCACCAGTTTTCAGGCTACCCCGCTAACAAGACCTGTGTCTAGCACCAGTTACCAGGTTATCCCCCAACAAATCTGCACCTCCAGGTTACAAATCTGCCCCTGGCACTTTGCTTCCTAATGACCACCAATCAGGAAGAAAACAGAAGTTAAGATTATGGTTTGGCTCACAGCACCAGCCAATAATGTTAAAGGCCATAAGGCCCCCAACCAGATGTGTGCCTCTCTATAAATGCTTGCCCGAGACTGGGCTTGGGGCCCCTTCCCATTCTTCTGCATCAAAGACGGTGGTGTGGCCCAAGATCAAGCTTAAATAAAGAGACCCTAATGCAATTATATTGGAATTGGCTCCTTGGTGGTCTTTTTGGGACTCATGAACATTTCCTGGCACAAGTTTTTCCCATAATCCAATGTCTTTCAGCAGCCGTAGTTTTTTGATTACTAGCATTCAAAAAAGTTTAAGGTTAATGAAACATTATTCAACATATCTGTAGGGGTCTTTGTTACCCCTTTTAGTTTGTTAAGCATCTCTTTCAAAGTATAATTAGATCTCTCCACAATTGCTTGTCCTGTAGGATTGCATAGTATACTGTAACATGTTTTATATCATAATAAAACATTGCTAAAAAATTGCTTCATCTTACTAAGTCATATGCTGGAGCATTGTCAGTCTTAATTTGTATGGGTATTTCCATAATAGCCATAACTTCTAACAAATGCATACTTACAGAATCAGCCTTTTCAGAAGCTAAGGCAGTTGCCCATTGAAATCCTGAATAGTGTGAGGTATATATTTTAGTTTACCAGACTCTGTAAAATGAAACACATCCACTTGCCAGATTTCATTTTTTGAGTACTTTGGGGTTGCTTCCTGTAGGTGATGGAGTTTGGTTATATAAAGAACAAGCAGGACATTGCCTCACAATTTCCATGGCTTCTTGTCAAGTGATAGAGAAGTCTTTCTTTAAATTTTTGCTGCTAACATGGTGTTTTTTCTAAAATTCTGAAGCCTCTAGTACACTTCCTATCCATAGCTGCTCAATTTCACTATTACCTTGTGCCAGATGCCCTGGCAGACCTGTCTGGGGTCTGATATGTGTTATATACAATGGAGGATTCGTAATTTATAATCACTTGGAGCTGAATAAACAAGACAGAATCATTCTGATTAAGTTCAGCAGTCTCTATATACAAAATAACTTTTTTATTGTGTAGAACAGATTGGTCTAGAATTCACAGAGATCTGCCCATCTCTGTCTCCTGTGTCAGTTGTTATTTAGCTCAGATGTTGTGTGATGCCTGGCCACACCCCCATCTCTTTGTTTACAGGGAATGGTGTTTTGGCCTTCTGTCCAATTCTGGCGGCGGCAGCCAACTTAGGGCTGCATTTCTGCATGCCAGAAGCATTGAGCATTAATTCCCTTAGATCAGGACTGGGTCAACCTGCTGTGCCAAGCTTGGGAGAAGCTGAGATGGCTTATCCTGCAGCTGTGGTTTCCAGGAATTCTCCACAGGTTTTGCCATCCGCAGCTGCATCAGCTGCGTTCAGCCTGTGTGTAACCCAGAGCTGGTTCCTCTCACTCTGCCCGGAACTGCCGTATTTTGCCCTTGGGAGAAGCCCCAATTTCTATGTTTTATTTTAAAATTTAGTAAGGGCCTCTTTAAAAAGCCTCCTTCTGTACTATCTCTCTGCAGGCTCCTGCTTCTTGTCTATGAAATCTCCTTCCTAGCCATCTGTCTTGTGTTGTTCTGAGAAGCTCTGTCTTTGGTCTGTTTTTGTTCTTTCTTTATTGTTTTAGAGACCAGTCCTCTTGTCCGGCTAGCCTGACTCTTCCCTGCTTTTTACCTAGGCCTTTTTAGATTGTAAGCTTAGGTTCTAATTGCCCCGTGTTGGGCGCCATTTTGTTGATGTTTGGTCTGGTTCTACCTCCCGTTCCCATGTTCCCAGAAATAAGACTCAGACTCAAAATATATTTACCAATATCTTGGCCATTTAGCTAGCTTCTTCTCTGATCAGATATAACTTAAAATATCCCTTTTATTCTAGACTATATTCTTCCATGTGGCTGATTACCTGTGTTCAGTTACCATGTGTCCATCTTGTCACATCTTCCCAGAGAATCTCCTGCCTGGCTCTATCTCAGAATCCTTTCTTTCTCCCAGACGTCCCACCTCTATTTCCTGTCTAAGCCATAAGCCACAGGCCTTTTAATTAACAGGCGATGCATCCATACAATACCCAAGATGGTCTCTTTACAGGATAGAAAAATGATTCAGGGATTAGGAACCCTGAATACTCATCCAGAGGAACTGTATTCAAGTCCTAGCAGCTACATGGTGGCTCACAACTGTAGCCCCAGTTTCAGGAGATCTGACACTCTTTTGGGATGTCTATGGGTACCAGACATGCTTGCGTTGCACAGAAACCCCATACAGGGACTGGAGAGATGATGGTTCAGTGATTATGAGAACTCAGTGCTTTTGCAGAAGACTCAGGTTTAATTCCTAAAGGTTCACATGTCTCTGTAGTTCCAGTTCCATTGGATCTGGTGCCCTCTTTTGGTCTCCATGGGCACAAAGCATTCTTGCGGTACACAGATATTCATGTAGGCAAAATACCTGTACACATACAAATAAATGGATTTTTTAAATTCAAACACATTTAACAATAATAATAATAATAATAATTTTTATTATTTCAAGACAGGATTTCTCTGTGTAGCCCTGGCTGTTCTGGAACTCACTCTATATACCAAGTTGGCTTCAAACTCAGAGATCCTCCTGCCTCTGCCTTCTAAATACTGGGATTAAAGCCACACACCACCATGCTCAGCTTAATAATTATTTTATTTTTTAAAGATTGATTTTATTTTTAATTATGTATATGGGTGTGGTAGTTGAATGAGAATGGCTCCTGTAGTTTCACAGCTTGAATGCTTGGCCCCCAGTTTGTGGAACTGCCTGATGTGGGTGCTGGGAATTGAACTGGGATGAGCTGCAAGAGCAGTTCACACACCTAACTGTGGAGCCAGCCCATCTTTGACACCTTTTAAGGCTCGTTCCTCCTATGTCTGCTGTTGTCTCGTCTTCCTCCTCCTTTGTACTGACTTCAATAAACATTTTAGGGGGGAAAGGAGACTTTGTGCCACAATGTGTGTAGCTAGAGCAGAGGAGACCTCAAAGTCCAGTCCCGTAGTGACACATTTCTTCCAACAAGAGCACACCTACACCAACAAGGCCACACCTACTAAGCATTTGAATACTCGCGTCTCCGTTCTAGGGGGGAAAATGTCAAGACTATGATTTTAATTGTAATTGCATGTAATTTATTTAACAGTTTGAACAATTGATGTCTTTTTAAATGAAGGTTTATTTCCTTTTATGTTTTCATTATTACTCTTTGTGTGGGGGGTTAGAGGACAACTTTCTGTAGTCAGTTCTCCTCTTACACCTTTGCTTCTTCCCATTTTAGATTCACTTAAGCTCTCAATGACAATTGAGACATAATAAAAATCTGCTACAGGGTAACTGGAGAAATGGCTCAGTGGTTAAGAGCACTGTCTGTTCTTCCAGAAGATCCAGGTTCAATTCCCAGCACCCACATGGCAGCTCATAACTATCTGTAACTTCAATCCCAGCCAAGACCCTCTTCTGACTTCTGTGGGTACCAGGCCATGTATCTCACAGGGTACTCATACATTTGCAGACAGAGCACCCATATACATAAAATAAATAAGTTAATTTTTTTTAATTAACTGGGAAACATTGTGTGCAAGTTATTGGCCAAAGGGTGAATCCTCTCAATCTATACAAGCTTCTGCTGGTGAGCAGGAGAAAGCCTCCTTACAGAAAAAGGCAAACGGCACTGAGAGAAGTCATAGCTCAAGAACTGGGGATGGAGTGGTGGTTTGAATCGGTATGGCTCCCATAGACTCATGTGTTCAGATACTTGGCCTATAGGAAGAGGCACTATTGTGACCTTGTAGGCATAGGCGTGATCTTGCTGAAAGAAATGCATCATGGTGGGGTAGGCTTTGCGGTTTCCTATGCTCAAGCTGCATCCAGTGTGGCAAAAGTCTCCTGCGCCCATGGATCAAGATGTAGAACTCTCAGCTCCTTCTCCAGCACCATGTCTGACTGTATAAACCTACTTCCTGCCATGAAGATAACGGACTAAACCTCTGAGACTGTAAGCCAGCCCCCATTAAAAGGTTTTCTTTATAAGAGTTGCTGCGGTCATGGCGTCTTTTCACAGCAGTAAACCCTAACTAAGACGCATGGCCTTCCAACATACGTGAGGGTGCTCAGCTTCATTCAAAATAAGATAAATGGGTCGGAATTAGAGTTGGCTACACTCTAACACATTCTACCTGTGACTTTGTGATGAGGCATGTGTGTCATTGCTGGAGAGATAGTAAACCTTCACTGAGCTGCAATTTGACAATTTCTATAAAAGTTTCTAATCATTTCATCTTTTAGTAGAACATCCCACTTCTGGGGTTATCTTAACTTTTTTTTTTTGACAGGGTTTAGCTCTATGGTTTTAGCTGGCCTAGACCTCATCACTTGTAGCCTAGGCTGGCCTCAAACTCACAGAGAGTGAGTACTAGCCTCTGCCTTCTGTGCCTGGCTTCTGATACTAACTTGGAGAGGTGGGAAATGACCCAAGCAAAAGGCTAGTTCCTTCTAGCCTTTCAGAAGGTAATAACCATGTTCACAAAGTAGGATTAGTTAAATGTCAAGCAAAGAAATGGTGGAAAAGCCTAGAACAGTGATCTTTATACTTCCATATACAGGAAAAGAGTCTCCAGCACACACTAAGAAAAGGGAACATAGGGATAAATGTTTGTGTTACCAATGTTTACAAAAGAGGCCTGGAAAGTTCCAGAAGAAAGCAAGAGAGCTGTGTTTATTAGACCAGAGAAACATGGATCAGAGCCATGGGGAATGCTTGTGGAAACAAATTGTCAGCTGTCCCTTTACTGCCTATGACCCAGTGGGTGGGAGTGGGGTCCTCCATGTACATTTGATTGTGTTCCCAGGGGTGTTCTGTGGCACAGGGCCGGCCAGGACTCTACAAGCTGAGTCCACTGCATGTTGCTCTGTAGGGATGTTGGGAGCTCCAGGGCTGGTTGCATTGTGGCCTTGCATCAGAGGAGAGCAAACGAGACCTAGCACCCCACCCACTGGCCACACCCTAGTTCTGTGGTCTCTCACATCAGGCCTCAGTCTCCGTGCCCGCGAAGTGGAGATGTACACCTGAGGTCCCAGCTCTGTGGTGACGTCGCACACAGCACACTTCAGCTATTGCGTGGATTTTCAGGGTGGTTATTATATCAGCTGTTTTCATGCCTCTCCTTTGGTTTATTAAGCAATCGGTGCAAACATTAATAAGTCATGGATTGGTGGCTGACACCCTTGTTTTGATTGGCATTCTGAGAAATTTTCGAAAATCTAACCTAGTTGCCAAGATTTAAAACTGAGGATCTTACACAAAAACCTGGTGTTGTGGCTTCATTGGAAATGTCTGACTGATCACAGTCAACTCCACTGCCACCTGCTGCCTTTTTGCCAAGTCTCCCCGATCTCTTCTAGTTCAGGTCTCCAGTTTGAAAGGTGCCTTCACCCAGTTCATCTCCTTTCACTCTTTGCCCTGAGATGGTTGCTAACGTCCTTTGGGATGATCATGTGACTTATCTAGATGTGGATGACAGCAACAGCGGTCACATGCGCCAGGCATTTCCAGGGACTTTGCAGGGTTTAATTAATTAATCTCAACAATAATTTTACTAGAAAATTTTATTTTCCCAATTTCACAGTTGAAAAAAATTGAAGAAGAGAGGAAGACAGTTTGTACCACCAGAAAGCTCAAGACAAGGAGCTGGAGTGTAGCTTGGTGGGTAGTGTGTGGTTAGCTTGTACAAGACCATGGGTTCGGTCCTTAGCAGAAATAGAGGGGTGGGGGTGGGGTGATCACAATAGGTGCAGGCCCCACAACCCTTAATCCACACTGCTTCTGTGGTTTTCAGTAGACTGTTAGCTCTCTTATTTCTTTTTTTTCAAATGTTGTGTTTGTTTGTTTGTTTGTTTGTTTGAGACCTATTTCTCCGTGTAATTCTAGCTGTCCTAAAACTCTATTCATAGACCAGGCTGGCCTTGAATTTAGAGTTTGGCCTGCTTCTGCCTCCGAGGGGGTGTAGCATTAAAGGTGTGAACCCCTGCCACCTGGCAAAATGTTTTTAACAGAACAAGTTAAAGCAATTGAGAATGGGCAGCTCAAAAGGAACCACTGTAGAGCAGTGATTCTCAACCTTTGGGTCACCACCCCCAGGGGTCACATATCAGATATCTAGCATATACGATATTTAAATCACAAATAATGGCAACATTACAGTTATGAAGTAGTAACAAAATAATTTTATGGTTGAGGGTCACCTGTGTGGGATACAGCTCCTATTCTACTCCTTGATGGCTGTGTGGCCTCAGAAGTGTTGCATAAACCACTAATTGTGACACCTGTAAAGAGACAGTGGCCACTCTGATACTGATAAGCTTGCACACAATGCCTGCTACTGGTGTTTCCCATCAGGGACAAGTGCAAGCCTCTCTAGGATGGGGAAGGTGATGGGTCCCTGACAAGGACCCATTTGAAACCTGCTTAATGATTAAAGGGAACCTAGCCAGTATCATGTCCCTAGTGAGCTCCCAGGGCTGCAGTTGAGGGGTCACTCTCAGCAGGGAGACAGATTTCAAAGAAACTAGTGATTATAGAGCAAGGATAAGGCTGAGGGCTGTGTGTGTGTGTGTGTGTGTGTGTGTGTGTGTGAGAGAGAGAGAGAGAGAGAGAGAGAGAGGGTCTGTGGTCCCCATTCTGCGGGCAGTGCCTGGCAGGATTGAGATAATCTACAGCAGAGGCTGTTGCAATTTGCCAGTAGCTGCAGAGTCTATTAATAAGTGGTAAAGTGGTGACCGACTGTATTTATTACGGGGTCTAGGATGGGCCTAGTTCAATTCAAGCAGGTATGAAAGGCTGGAGGCTGGAGGGATGCCTTCACAGTTACTAGCACTTGCTAATGTGGATGACCCAGGCTGAGTTCCCAACACCCACGTGGTGACCTCACAGCTGCCTATCACTCCAGTTCCAAAGGCTCTAGTGACCTCTTCTGGACACTGCATGCGCATGGTGAACAGATACACAAATAGACAAAAATACACACACACATAAAAATAAGTAAATAAATCTTTTGAAGAATCCAAGGGCTAGGGGGCTAGAGAGATGGCTCGGTGGTTAAGAACACTGGCTGCTCCTCTAGAGGACCTGGGTTCAATTTCCAGCACCCACATGGCATCTCACAACTGTTTGTAACTCCAGTTCTAGGGGAATCTGACACCCACCCCATCCCACCCCCACCCCCGCACCAATGCACATAAAATAAAATAAATTATATATATATAAAGAATCCAAGGGCTGTGGATGTAGCTCAGTTAGTGGGCTCACCTGTTAACACAAAGCCCTGTTTTTGATTCCTGGCACTACGTAAACCAAGTTTAGGCGTACACACCTGCACTCCCAGCAATTGGGAGATACAAGCAGGAAGTCAGGGTTCAAGGGCATCCTTGCTGTAGCTCGACATTGAGGCCATCCTGGGCTATTTGACATCCCGTTTCAAAACAAAACAAAACAAAACAAGACAAAAAACAAAAAACTAACCAACAAACAACAAAAACAAAATCTTCAAGTATTTCCATAATTTCAAGTATTTCGTAAGTCTGACTCACTTACAAGGAAGTACTTTTTTCCTTGGAAATGAGCAGTGAAGTGATCTCCTGTCAGCTGTATGATATTCAGGGAGCAGAACAGTGGAACCCAGATGAGGCAAGCTCAGAATACTTATTATCTCATTATCAGCTCGTATTTCAGTCTTGAAACAGAGCCACAGTACACACTGGAGACTCCAGAAGATTTTATAGTAAGAACCCAAGACAAATTTCAATTTGCAAGGATCCCCTTCATAAATAGTCCCACTTTTCTGAGACAGGCTCACTGGGATCCAGCAAAGACACGTTTAAAGTGCTTGCACACAGTGAATTCTCCCAGCTGGCGCAGGGCAGTGGTGTGTGTCTGCGGTCCTGGTACTGGGAGACTGAACAGAGCAGCTCACTGTGGGCGAGGTGTTTGAGACCAGCCTGATGAACAAAATTGGATCTCAAAAAATAAAAGGAAATAAATTTAAGCAATAAAAATTTTCACTCACTCACCATTTTCTTCTCCATGCTCCTGGAGATTAGGCAAAAATTGCTGCTTATCTCCTAGAGGCAGCTAGGAATAATTAGCCTACAGGATGTTTTTCTTAAATGATTATTATTTTTTATTTTATGTGTATGAGTGTTATTCTACACGTATGACTGAACCATGTGTATTCTTGGTGCCTGTGGGGGCCAGAAGAGGGTGACAAATTATCTAGAACTGGAATATTTGTAAGCTGTCATGTGGGGGCGGGGAATTGAACCCAGGTCCTCTGCAAGAACAACCAGGGCTCTTAAACAATGGGAAATCGCTCTAGTCCCAGCAATAAAGAATTGTAAAAAGTTAAACATCTGGCTGATCAGAAGGCAAAAATGTTACAAAATATTGTTCTATTTTTCTTATATATAGTTTATTAATTTCTTTTTAGGTTTTGGGGTTTTTTGTTTTGTTTTTTGGTTTGGTTTGGTGCTGGGAATTGAACGTAGTGCCTTCTTCATGCTAACCAACTACTCTTCCCTGATCTATTTTCCCAGCCCCAGCCCATTGTTTTAAATTGGCAAATAAAAACATATTTATTTATTCAAGGATGCTCAATCTTGTTCTTAATTACTACTCACAGTCATTGTTAACAATCCCCACTGCTGCTTTCCATAACAGAGATGTGGTATTTCGTTTCAGTGAGGACCTCCTGCTGGCTAGTCTTATGTCACCTTGATGCAGGCTCTAGTCATCTGAGAGGAGGGAGGGAACCTCAATGAGAAAACATCTCCGCAAGGCCCAGCTATATGCAGGCACGTCTGTAGAGCATTTTAAATTAACGATTGATGGGGAGACCGATTGTGATTGGGCCACCCCTGGCTGCTGGTCCTGGGTTCTATAAGAAGGCAGGCTGAGCAAGCCATGAGGATCCACCCAGTAAGCAGCACCCTCCATGGCCTCTGCATCAGCTCCTGCCTTCACGTCCTGCCTGATTTGGGTTACTGTCTTGGTTTTCCTCAATGAACTGTGATTCAGACATGTAAAACAAAGAAGTCCTTTTCTTCTCAAGTTGCTTTTTGGTCATGGTATTTCATCATGTCAACAGAAACCCTAATGAAGAGACAGCTTTTTCATATTTCTGAGTTATAGTGGTTATACGCATACATACACCGAGAGTATATGGCTCAAATAACAGCCCAGGGTCACAGTGGACCACGTATTTGAAACTACTCTCAGCGTATGAAGGTATGTATAGCCATTAAGTCACTGCGCACCTGTGACTCTCATGTTTGTGGTGGCACTACCCTCTGCTGATTGTGTGAAACTGCACACAGCTCTGTATGGGGATCGATACCTGAGACTGGGAACAGGTGGCACTGTTGCTAGTTGGCCTTAGCCCACAGTATTATACTTTTTGCCATTATTTCAGAGGGAGCTCACTCTACTTCTAGGACAACGGGTCAACCTACAGCAGGTCTCCATGTGAGAGCAGCAGCAGCCTCAGTTCTCCCTAAGCCTTGGGTGGCAGCAGCCTAGACACCAATCTTTCCAGGCCAGAGAGCTCAGGGACATCCAGATGTTTCTACAGCATGAAGGTGAGAGCAGTCTTTGGTCCCTAGAGTCTTACCAATTGAAGTTCTGTTTGTACATTGAAGAAACCACCCTGGGACCTCAAACTTCTTAGGAGCTCTTTGAAAGTATGACTCCAGAACTCACCAAACTCCTATGTGAGATGGTTATGGTGAAAATGAACTGTGACTCTCTCTGGAGAAGGCCACACCCACGCCATGGTATGTCTTCTTGGCCTGAGTCACCTTCTCTTCTTTGTCCCTGTGCTTAAACAGTGAACTCCATCTCTGCTGCGTACTGGCTTAGGCTGAAATTCTTTTCTGAGGCAAAGTCAAAGATTTGGCATTGCAGGTTTCCAAAAAGAACTCTTCAGGGTGTTTGAGATGTCAGAGACACAGTTGGAGCTGTGTCTCTGGCTGGTGCCCTGCCATTGCTGACATAGGACAGTAGAACTCTGGTTGCCAGCCTCTGCTGCCCTCAGCCTGGGAGCCACAGCTCTGTTGTGGTAGTCTGCCAAGAACAGTCAGGACTTGGGCACTGGCTGTCAGCCTTCTACTCGCCCCCACCACCAACTAAAGGTCAACTGGAGACTGCCAAATATGTTCCCAAGCGATTACATAAAGACAATGTTTCTAGTCTCTCTCTCTCTCTCTCTCTCTCTCTCTCTCACACACACACACACACACACACACACACACACACACACAGCTTCCTAATGAAGGCCAAGGCTATATTATGGAGTCTTTCTTTCTTTATATTATAAAGTTTGATCCAGCATTGTAGGTGAGTACCAGGACAGAGAAATGGGGGGGGGGGGGCAGGGGTGATTGGGAATTGGCGGAGGGAAGAGGCTTATGAGACCCATGGGGAGGAGGGAACCGGGAAAGGGGAAAGCATCCAGAATGTAAACAAAGAATATAGAAAAAATTTTTTAAAAAAAGAATATATCGAATAAAAAAAAAAAGAACTGAAAAAAAAAGTTTTCCTGCCTCTGACTTACCTTTGAATTTATGCCAAATACGTGTGCGATGGTGGGTGACTCTAGCAAGTTCTGAATTGGTGTGCCCTCCCTCAGTGGTCTTCCCCTCCTCCGAGAGCCTCTCCTGTCTGCCCCAAGCGCTCTGAGGTTCCTACCTCTCACCTGTACCTATTGTCTCTGAAGTTGAACGGTAATAACCAGGGCAGCGCCCTCCACATAGTGCATGCTACACACACATTCCCTTCCAGTTTAAAGGGAGGGATCGTGCTACAGATCCAGCTCTCAAAGTATGCTCGCAGAGATAAACAGACCCAGGGTCACCTTGTCACTCTTCATGAGGTGTCCAGTTAACTCCTAGTTATTCTGAATTCTTTAGAAAATGGAGTCTTCTGAACTGAGGAGATGGCTCAGTTGGCAACATGCTTGCCGTGACAGCTTGAACATGTGAGCTCCTTATCCAGCACCCATGGTTTTTTTTTTAAAAAACAAATAACAACAAAAAACCCGTCAGGCTGTTTGTACCTATAATCGCAGTGCTGAGGCTGTGGAGACAGCAGGGCCCGGACTCACCAGCCAGTAGTCTGGCCAATCTGTATGCTGTAGTGAAAGACCCTGTTTTAAAAAACAAGGTGGAGGAGCTAGACAGATGGCTTCACTATTAAGAACACTGGCTGTCCTTCCCACGGACCCAGATTTGATTCCTAGCACCCACATCTGTAATTCCAGCCCCAGGGAATCCAACACTGGTCCTCCTCAGGTACTGCAGACACCTGATACACAGACAGACATGCTGTCAGAACAACCATACATATAAAAAACTTGTTCATGAAAAAATGGTGTAAAAAGATTGAGAAAGACCCCCAACATCAACATCCAGCCTCTTTCACAAAGATTGTAGTAAAACGTCAGAAGCAACAGCCAGATGCAATGGTCCACCCTGTAATTATAGCACAGAGAGTATCAGGAGTTGGAGGCCAGCCTGGGCTACACAGTGAGCAAGATGTTGTCTCCAATCGAGTTGCGAGTGCTTGGGAACAGAGTGAGGCGCGGAGCTGCGCTGAAGCTGGCTGGGGCGGAGCGGCTCGGCCGGCCTCAGGCTACCACAGAACTAAGAATCACAGAAGCTCGCTCTCTCTCCATTTACTGCTCATAAAATTGATCGCCAACCTCCTTCATTCTTCCCCGTCCCTGGATCTCCTCGTTGTTTAGGTTATGGGTCAATAGGCTGTGGGTGGATGCGGAGAGATGCAGAAGGCAGCAGAGACAGAGGGCGAGGCTCCCTAGGGGGTCCTTCAGACGCTGGTCCGTCCCACGATGCCAAGACCCCCATTTTCCATCTCCTCAGCTCTGTGAGGCACACATAATGCCTCCCAAAGCAGGGGGAATCCTGTTTCCTGAGCATTGAAGAAAGCTCTGTGTCTGCCTTTAAAGAAGAAGAAGAAGAAGAAGAAGAAGAAGAAGAAGAAGAAGAAGAAGAAGAAGAAGAAGAAGAAGAAGAAGAAGAAGAAGAAGAAGAAGAAGAAGAAGAAGAAGGAGGGGAGGAAGAGGAGGAGGAGGAGGAGGAGGAGGAGGAGGAGGAGGAAGAAAGAAATTCCAAACATCCTTTTCCAGCTCTGCTCGGCTCTTTTTATAGCTGTGTTTGGACAAGCTGAACAAGTGGAACATGACATCCAACTTGGGGACTTGGGTTGATCACCGCGTGTTCCGTCTGAGGGAAGTCTGACAGTGCACACCATGGACGATTCTAAACGCCGCAGACTGCCCTGCCTCCATCCCACCTTCTCAGTCCTCTGCCTCTTCTTCTTCCATCTATAGTAGAATTCTTGTTCTCTGGCCCCTGCACGCTCTCCGGAGCCTTCTCCATGCCCATTGTCTGGTGTGGCCTCTCCTCTCAGTCAAGCTGATGAAAACAGTTTTCCTCTATATTCATGAAGCTTGTGAGCCCAGTACCCAGGAAGCAGAAAGACTTAGGCAGGGTTTCTATTGTGTGATGAAACACCATGGGGGAGGAAAGGGTTCCTCTCAGCTTTAAATTCTCAGGTCACACTCCATCACGGAGGGAAGTCAGGGCAGGAACATGGGGTAAAGACTGAAGCAGAGACCACAGAGGGTGCTGTGTACCGCCTTGCTCCTACGACTTGCTCAGCCTGCTTTCTTACATTGCCCAGGACCACTTCCCATGGTGAGTGGGCTCCCCCTCTGGATCAATCATTAACCACTGAGGAACCAAGAAAACGTCCTGCAGGCCTGCCTATAGGTCAATATGGCGGGCACATTTTTTTGATAGAGGTTCTCTCTTCCGAAATGACTGTAGGCTGTATCATGTTGACATAAAAAAAAAAAAAAAAAGCAGCCAGCATATGAAGGCATATGGAGGCAGGAGGACCAGTCGTTCAAGGCCATCCTTGGCAGCACAGCAAGTTCGAGGCCAGCCTGGAACGCTTGAGATCCTGCCCCACCTCCCACCTCTCGTACAACAGCCCCATTGCCACTTTGAGGCAGCCTTCTCGCACACCTCGGAGAAAGAACCATTTATCATCACTGTGCACCCACAATGCCTTTTGCTCCCCACTACACATGGATCACACTGGATATCTGCTCCCCACAGCAGGGCTACATTCCCTTCAAGGGAGGTGACATGTCTTGCTTTCACTCGCCTGTAGGCCACTGTCCTGCAATGTTTACTTAATTGGAAGCAGAGACTTAATTTTCTCTTCTGTACATAGGAGAAGGGTTTGTGGGGTCCCTCAGTGGGGAAAGAGCTTGTTGAAGAAGCTGGAGGATCTGAGTTTGGATCCCAAGAACCCACATGAAATCCCAACAAAGTAGCAGGCATCTAACCAGGCCTAACCTCTAACCAGGCCTAACCTCTAACCAGGCCTAACCTCTAACCAGGCCTAACCTCTAACCAGGCATGCCCTACAGAGAGGTTGGAGGAGAGGTGGGAGGTGGACACAGGAGAATCTCAGAACGGGAAGGTCAACTTCTGTGGCATCTGTGGCCATGAGCAAGTGACCTTTTCTAAGGTGGATGGCAAAGCTCAACACCCCAGGTTGTTCTCTGGCCATCACAGGTGCACTCACACACATGAACACTCACACGCATGCATCATCACACACACACACACACACACACACACACACACAAGTAAATTAAATAAGTAGGAAATACTGCAGTGGAGCTATGGAGGGACTCAGGGAACTGCGCAGTGCTGGGTGCCAGCAAACTTTCAGTTGGCACATGAACTAGTACAGAGGATTTTAACTACTTTAGAAATATAGCATACCAGTATAGTCTGTATTCCTAATGATTGAAGTGGGTGCAGTAAAGAAACCAAAATAGGGCCTCGTCGGGCCTCAGTGGGCGAGGATGCACCTCACCCTGCAGAAACTTAATGTGCCAAGGTGGGGGACTATCCAAGGGGGCCTCTGCCCTCTCAGAGGAGAAGAAGATGGGTGGGGGAGGGACTGTGTGCAGGGGGGTGGGGTCAGGAGAAAGGGAAGCAGTGATTGGGATGTAAAGTGAATAAATAAATATATTAATGGGAAAAAAGGAAATTCATGCTTTTGGTAATACTGTTTAATAAAATTCTACAGACTGCTTTTTTTAAAATAAGTAAAAATAGACACATTCTGTGGGTAAAAGGGAAAAATTTATTCCAAACTGCCAAGGGTATCTCTAGGGAAAACAGAGAGAAGGACTGGGGGTGGGGGTAGGGATGTGGTTGCGGGGGAGGGTAGGGGATAAGGGGGTGGGGGTGTGGACAGGGTTGGGGGGGTCGTATTTCCAGGGTTTAACGGGGAACAGCTACTTGGGAGGACAGGAACCTGTAGACTGGAGTAGAGGACAGGCCTATGACAGGTATCTGTTGAGTAGAGATTGAAGGAACCACCGATCTTGATATGCTCATGGGCATCTCAGGCATATGTTAAGGGAAAACAGGTAGAAGCTATTTTCCCAAGTCCCTGATGGGGTGCAGGCTTTTGTCTAAATGTCAGACTTTGGGAAAAGGGATATCTTGGGACCAGATACCTAGCACTCAGGAGATTGAGACCGGAGGATGCATTTCAAGGCCAGTCAGAGTTACCTGGTCAGACCTTGTGTAAATATCAGAAGAAACGGAAGAAGAGGAGAGTGAGAGGGAGGGGAAGGAGGGAAGACCAGGAAATGAAGGAGGAATGGGAGGCAGAAGAGGAAGACGGAGCTCTCCCCAAGAAAGCATCAAGGCCCAAGTGCACACAGCAGACACTTCAGAGAGGGAGGTGAGGTTGAGAGCAGTGCCCACTCCTCCTCATGCCCGGCTCTGAGGGAGAGAAGAGAAGGGTGCATTTGGAGAGGGAGAGCTCTCTGCCACTATCCCACATGGCTCCAGGGTTCCCGTTCATATCCCCTCTTGCCTTCTCCATCCTGTTCCTCCATCCCGGAAGCTGACCTATGAAAACACATCAGGGCTGTTGGTCTCCAGCTTCAGGGGAGACACACGCAGACCATGAGGGTAGGATTAGGATGAAGAAGACAGGAAAGTGGGGGTGCCATATACCCCACTGCTTTTCTTCTTGTGGGGCCACCTACGGCTGGGTGCATTCTGAGCAAGGTCACATGGCCTCTCCACTCAAGTAACCACTTGGCAGAGGTGCCAAGCCCTGGTGCTGATGATGCCCATGTTATGAGGCAACCCGGGGGCTCCCTAATTATGAGTGCTCCACATGTTTGTAAGCCTGACCTTTGCTCAAATGTCCTCCAACACCCAACTTGAACACTACCTGTTCCCTGCCCACTCCCCGTCAACTGAGAAGACACACATTAAGGTCTTTAAACCTGGTGGGGGAGGTGCGGGGAGGGGAGCCGCGGGGAGGGGAGCCCAGAGGACTGATCCCAGTTCCTCTCTTCAAGTGTGACTGACTATAGGGCTGGGAGGAGAACACATTGGGTGGAAGACTTGCCCCGGCAGAATGGGGCCGATGGTCCCCTGAATTCCCCTGAAGTAACTGTGTGTGTTCATATGTGTATGTGGAGACAGACAGACACAGCACGTCTCCTGCAGATGGACTGTTTACATTAGGACACAGCTGAATGAATCTTCACATACTCTGATGGTTGATTTTTATGTCTACTTGGCTGGACCATAGTGCTTAGATACTTAATTAAATTATTATTCTGGATGCTTCTGCTGAGGTGTTTAGGGTCAGATTGACATTTAAATAGGTGACCTTTGGGAAAAGAAATTTGCCCTCCATAAATTGACTTGTCTGCCTCCCTGGCAAATTTGGGGCCCTCACTGCCACATATGTGCAAGCCAATTCCTTGAGAACCTCAGCCTCTCTCCACATGTACCCCGCCGGTTCTTCTTCTCAGGGGAATCCTGACTTACATGATACCTTCTCTGTCAGTGAGTCAATGTGGGATCAACCAATGACAGCCTGCCTGGGAATTCATTTGACTAGATCCTTGTCACCTCTAAGAGCCACGCAAGTCATTCCAAAGCATTCAGTAGACTGTCACCTTCAACCGCCTCCGCCAGCCCTGACCTATCTATCTGCCCCCAGATCAAGCAGTCAACACATGGGACAACACGAGAAGACACTGGGGACTCTGTGACGGGCGCACTCTATCTGGGGGTGACTGACCCTTTCCCCTGATTTTTCCCTTTTTGCCCCCACCTCTGCCTGAAGCATATAAAGCCTGCACTGGTCAACTTAGGGTAACTTTTAGCTTCCATCTTCCCATTCCCAGATTTTGCCTCACTTTGGGGTACGCAGAACACTTCTTCCCGTTCACACAGAACACACTGCACGCTCCCTAGTGATTGTGCTCTGTGTTAGTACCAATACATGGACCCGGCTTCAGGTTACCCAGAGCCTAGGAAAACCCAGGTTGGAAACAGATGAATGTGTCCATGATTGGCAGCGCCCCAAGACCACACTGGCTTGGGAGAGGAGACCCCACTTGCAGAGGTAGGATCATCATAAAGTTTCCTCCCCTACACCTCCAGGAAGGCCCAAAAATGTTCTCCCTGAATTTCAATCAGTATTGACAAAAAAACCAAGATCACCAATTCTTTGGATCAAGCAGTCAACACATGGGACAACACGAGAAGACACTGGGGACTCTGTGACAGGCGCACTCTATCTGGGGGTCAGCAAGCTCTGGATCAGTATACTGAAGGAAAGATGGCTGACCGTTGACAAGCCCTCTGTCCCAAGCCTCTGGAGGGATTGTCCAGTTAGCATTCACTCAACCCCATTTTACAGACATGGAAATGAGGAGAAGGAACTCATGACTTGACAAGACCACTGCTTAGCGGTGATGGGGTCAGGATTTAAAGCCACAGAGTCTCACTCCATGGCCCTTGAGCTCCTTGCCGGACAAGTAGCTAACGCAGTCTCTGCTCAGAGCACCGAGCAAGCAGCCAAGAACACTACCTTACAAACAGGACAGGGCACTTCCGACGGACGTGCATTCTGGAGAGCATCCTTCTGTGCACTCTTAGCATGTTCTCTGCTTTCTGCATTAGGAAGCCTGAGGCACCCAACCTCCCTGCAGTTGTGACTGATGGCACAGCTGCATTTGTGAGCACACACAGTAGTCCCAGGGCTTCTGGAGTGTCTGGATGACATCAGTATAAGATACTTAAAGAGAATTTAAACGCACAAGAACTAAATAAACTCCCACAATCACTCACCGAGATTCTAGTGTGTATAAACAACAGCCTGAGGAGATACGGCTGGCAGTCCATTGCCAGGGATTTCTGTTTACCAACTAAAGTGGTGCCCCCCTGTGGCCAAACTGCAAACACTATTTGCAATGGACTTGGATAGCCCCTTTGAAATTGCATAGTAGCTAACTTTTATTTAAATAGGGAAGGGTTATATATTTTAAAGTTAGACACAAGATCAAAATTTATTAGTGTTTTATGCAGCAGGATTTTATAGTCCAACTTAGACTTGAGTCAGTTGCCCGTGCCTGCGAGGGCTGTGGTCTGGGCAGGTACCATGCATTTGTGCTTGATGGGACTTAGGAAGGAGGAGCCAGAGGCTCCCGAGAATAAGTGCCATGCAACCTGGGCTTGGGACGAGTTTTCTAAAAGAACAGACAGAAGTGGACAGCAGACGCTGATATGACACATGCGCAGTTCCAGCGCTCGGGAGCTGGGGGCTCAAGGTCGTTCTCCGCCACATAGTACGCTTGAGGCAAGCACAGCTGTATCAGACTCTGTCTTAAAGAAGAAAGAAAGGAAAAAAAGAAAGGAAGGGAGGGAGAAAGGAAGGAAGGAAGAAACACAGAGGAACCTGAAAGGACTGCAGGAATATTGGCTGTGAGGGATCCCGGGCCCTGAGAGAGAGTTGGAGGTGGAGCTGCAGCTAGAGAGGAGGGCCAGGCAGGCCCAGGTCAGGGAGGCCATGCGTGTGGCTGTCGGAAGGACCGAGTGATGGGAGGCACAGCCCTGCATTGGGATGATTAGGAATCACAGAGCCAGACCCAAGGAGAGAAGAAACACACGGGGCAGGGACACCGGTCAGCAGACTGCTGCCGAAACGGCTCGATTGTTCTTCAGATATTGACTGAGCCCCTGCTCTCTGGGCATTACAGCCACAGACTGACTCTGGGAGGTTCTGTCTGGGATGATACTGAGGGCCTCAGGCAACAATAAAGCAGAGCAGAGGACAGAGAACGGTTCCAGCTTCCTATAAGGGGATGGGGAGGGCCCTGGTGAGAGACTGAGTACAAGGCCACTGGGAGCAGGGGGTCAAAGGGGGTCCAGGATCCCAGATCCCGGCAGGAGGCAGGCTGGGCACAAAGACCAGCAAGGACAGAGCCCGGCAGCAAGGAGGCAAGGAGTGACACAGAAACAAATCCAGTGAGGTGAGTGTGTAAGAGAGAAACACACTCACTCACACACACATACACACACACACACACACACAGAGAGAGAGAGAGAGAGAGAGAGAGAGAGAGAGAGAGAGGTGAGAGGTGGCGGGACAGATACTTAACATTCAGACTTGGTGGTCTCTTAGAACTGACTATGGAACTTGGCCCTGGGAGCATGGGAGCAGCTGCAGATTATGTAAAAGAGTGGGGTGGGGCTGCAGAGATGGCTCAGGGGTCTGAGAGCTTCCTGCTGCTCTTCTAGCGGAGCCCCATTTCCAGTACCCATGTCGGATGGATTATAATCACCAGCAACTCCAGTTCCATGAGATGAGAATCTCATGCCTTATTCTGGCCTCTGTGAACACACACACATATACATGCATTATGAAAATTAAATAATTCTTTTTCTTCTTTTTAATGAGTGGGCAGGACTGCATCCCAATAAAACTCCCTAGACAAACTTGGCAACAGAGCAGGACTGCATGACAGTCATGGCTAATCCCCAGTGTTGACGCTGGGGCCGTTATAAGGCTTTAGTTTCACTGTGAGTGAGCTGAGCTGGGCAAGCCACTGAGGGTTTTAAGTAAAGAACCGGCCTGCTCTGACATTTCATTCATGACTTTGGGTGCTGTGTATGAACAGAGGGTCAGAAAGCCAAAAGGGGAGTTGTGAGTCTAACTCCTCTACTTCCCGTCTGGAGGAAGTATGCAGTCACTCAGCCTCTCAAGGCTTCTTCAGGTTCCTCCCTTGTAAACTGGGAGAATACTAATAATACCCATGTCACAGGGCCAAAGTGAAGAAGAAATGAATTATGCAAAGCACATGGAAAGTGCCTGGCACACAGTACGATTGCATAGCGTCGGTGGTGGTTGGAACTAGTCAAAGGCATACAAGGTGACTGGAGGGCTGGAGAGACAGCCCACACCGGCCTGTGCCTCCAGTCCCAGGAGATCCAATGCCCTCTTCTGGCCTCTGTGGGTACTGCATAAACAAGGTGCATAGACATATGTAGGCAAAACCTGAACATGTGTTAAAATAAAAATAAAGTTGGTGAGAAGTCTTTTTTTTTTTTTAAAGAGACTTGTCTCTGGAGATTTTCCCATGGAAATGCAAACAGTACTTCCTAAAGTAGTGTCTTTAAGTAAAACAGAAATTCAAGACTCGCCGGGCAGTGGTGGTACACGCCTTTAATACCAGCACTTGGGAGGCAGAGACAGGTGGATTTCTGAGTTCAAGGCCAGCCTGGTCTACAGAGTGAGTTCCAGGACAGCCAGGGCTACACAGAGAAACCCTGTCTCAGAAAGAAAGAAAGAAAGAAAGAAAGAAAGAAAGAAAGAAAGAAAGAAAGAAAGAAAGAAGAAAAATTCAAGACTCTAACTTTTTTACTTTTCTGACCGAGTCACTGGGAAAATGGAGTCACTTTTTGGTTTGGTTTGGTTTTTCGAGTTGTGGGGATATCAAGGCAGTGGGGTCTGTTAGTCTGACCCAGTGGTGCACAAGATGGTGGCTCAAGGAAGTGAGACTGAACCGTTAGAGATGATTGGAGTGGCTGGGCCAGGAGGGAGGAATAAAATTGACCTGAGGGTCTGGAGAGAGGGATAGAGAGATGGTGAGGAGCGAGATGGTGGGGAGAGAGATGGCAGGGAGAGGAATGGCAGGAAGAGACTCATAACAATAGTCCATGAAGAGTGCTAAGCTCAGAGACTGCTCCTCATTCTCCATGCTAAGATTTTACAAAAACCAGAAGGTATGTCATACTCAAAAATCACTGAAAGGCAGGGAGGGAGGTGTAGTCAGCCACACTGGAATTTGACAGATGAAGTAAGTATTCATCATTGACAGCTGGGTCTCAGAGGCTTGTAATCCCAGCTACTTAGGAGACTGAGGCAGGAGGATCATAAGTTCAAGGCCTGCCTGTGCTACAGACTAAGTTCCAGGCTAGCCTAGGAAACCCAGTAAAAAGGCTGTATGAATAAGGCTGCAGGTACAATCCCCAGTACCGAAAGCAAAGGGGACAGGGGGAGTTTGGGTGTGACAGCTCATTGGGGTCAGGTACAGAGAACAAAAGGGCTGGGGATATAGAGTATAGCGTGTTGGGAGACCCTGGGTTTAGCACTGAGTGAAGGGTGGGGCTGAGAAATGTCTTAGTTAGGGTTTCCATTGCTGTGAAGAGACACCATGACCAAGGCAACTCTTATAAAGGACAGCATTTAATCAGGGCTGGCTTACAGGTTCTGAGGTTCAGTCCGTTATCATCAAGCAGGAAGCGTGACAGTGTCCCGGGGGACATGGTGCTGGAGGAGCTGAGAGTTCCACATCGTGTTCCAAAGGCAAATGGGAGAAGACTGGCTTCTAGGAGGAGGGTCTCAGGCAACTAGGAGGAGGGTCTCAAAGCCCGCCCCCACAGTGACAGGCTTCCTCCAACAACACCACACCATTAAAAATGAAGCCAGAACTGGGACAAGGTATGAGATCCAGACAGAGCTGCTAGTGTAATGAAGCGAATGGCTGCCAAGCGTCTGGCTAAGGCCTTGGACCCAGAGAGGAGATGAGGAGGGTCCAGATGTGCTGCTGCCGGGAAGGACTGTGATTGTTAAGGTCTGAGGGCTGGCTGTTTCCTAACTTCCTAAGATCACTGAAGGATATCAGGGAGCAGCACCCCTCCTCCACAGCACCTGAGGCGCGCTGCTACTGCTGTGCGGGTGCCTTCCGCAGACTGCGCCACTTTCCGCGTTTACTTTTGTGCAGTTGGCACAGAGTGAGAGCTTGGGACCACCCGAGGAACTGAACGAAGGTGAGCTACAGGAGGGCAGCAGTTCCACTCACGGGACAGCGATCTTCTTTTACTGGGCCACATCACACAGGTCACAGAGCATGCTCCGCCCCGCCCCCTCTCTCAGCTCCTCCCCAGCTCCTTTCTTCCTAGATCTGCAGATGGATTCTTAACGCAGAACTCAACCACGTTTAACACAGAAGCAGAGTTGTCGGTTCATCTGGATCCAGAGCTCAAAATGACAATTCACACGGGCCACAGATTGTTCCAGGGTGTCAATGCCTGGAGACTTTTAGTGGACGTTGTCCAGAGTGGGTCATGCAGTCGTATCTTCCTGGCCAGCCCTGGGATCTTTAAGGAATCTATTCAGTAGGTGCTTAAGGATCCGTCCCTCTGCCTCCACAGTCAGTCCATGCCGGGACCACTCCATTTCCTGCTTTTTAATACAAGGCCAGTCGCTGAAGAGTCAAAAAAAAAAAAAAATTTTACATGGATGAAAAGACTTAATACTCCTTGGCACCGAAGAATACTTCTCCATTTGGAAAGATGGAAAGATTTATGAACAAATGGGACTGTTAAAGAGTCTCAGAAATCCAGATCCACATGGAGTATATCCTCAGCAATATACTCCACCTAAGGATCCTCCTGTCTCAGCTCAGGGAAGCATCCCCAGAGCTACTGCCATGCATATCAAATTAAATGAACACAGCAGTCAGCAAAGACAGGCAGTTGATAGGTTTTAGTTACTTACCCCTTAATATTTGAAATGTGGGTTTTTAAAATCACAAAATGGTCAATTTTAGTTGTTAGTGTGAGATAGCCCAATTAAATTGATCGCTTTTTCAAAGTGATTCCCAAGCTTTAAGGGTCCATGATCATACGGGGATCTTGTTAATCTGTGGATTCCGCATCCATAGATCCGGAGGGACGCCTGGGGTTCCATGTCTGTCCTTTGTGGCCGGGTCTTACTCTGTAGCCTTGGCTAGCCTGGATGCACTATTTGACCCAGACTGGCCTTGACCTTGCTCTGACATTTCAGCCTCTCCCTCCCAAGCGCTAAGATTGCTTGTGTGCAGCCCCCTGACTCCACCATGAAGGTCTGTAGTTCAAACACGTTCCTGGGTGATTCCAACCCACCAGTTGCACTGACTAGCAAAGGTAGGAGTCAGCCACCAGGCTCAGTGGAGGTTATAAAACATGGACTTTGCTCCTGAGGTACAAGGCTATCCACGAGCTACAATGCTCAATCTTCAGGAGTCTAGCTGGGTCTGCTCATCAAATACCATCACAGCTGGTCTAATTGACTGTTGGTGCTCCTTCACAGAAGGAGGGGGCAGGAAGGGCCACAGGGGCCTCATGTGAGTGTGCAGACCTACCTCCCAGCCAGCTGTGAACAACTCTGCCCTAGTTGCAAATGGCTTTGAGGGGCTAGAGAGGGCTGGAGTACACAGGTGAGGAGGGATTAGTGGAAAGGGCCCTATCTACACAGCCAACAGAAAACCATCATCTAGCCACTCTGGATTCAATCTTTCTATTGTGGCTGCTTTAAGATCACCCATGCCCCTTCCTGCAACCTCTCACCCCTTGCTCTGTCGTAAGCCTGATCAACAGAATCACTGGTTCTCCAAGTGAACACTGGTGGAGTCATACTTCAGTTTGCCTTTGGGACCATAGGGAGAGGGGATAGATATTGTTTATGTCTCCCAGGGAAGGGAGCTGAGCATTGAGGCCCTGATACCAGATCTACTTACAGAATCAGAATTCCGTGTGCGGTGTGAGACATCTATAATGTTAGTAGGCAGCCCAGATCATTCTAGCGCCCTGAAGCTGAAACCTGCTGCCTGGGGCCTGGGCTGCTTCCTGATTCTGATCTCTGGATAATTCCAATCCATTCATTAACTGGTATTTGTTGAGCTTTTACTCTCTGCCAGCCACTGACCATGGTAAGAACAAACAAGAGGCACAGCAAAGGTGGGTGGGGGCAGAACTCCCAGGCATGTGATGGGTGGTGTGGGGGCCCAGGATGTGGGTAGAAGGTTCGCATAGCTTGATTGGTCAAGAATAGGAAGAAGAACTGAGCATGGCAGTTCCCCAGTGATCCTCCAGTTGGAGGGGCAGAGACAGGTGGATCCTTGGGTTTACCCAGGATAGTCCAGTTGGCAGGCCCCAGGCCAGTGAGTGATCTTGCCTCAAAAAAAAAAAAAAACCAAAAAACCCCAAGATGAATGGCTTCTGAGAAAGGCTATCTGAGGTGGACCTCTGGTGTCCACATGCATGCACATATATGTGTGCATATAAACAGAAAAGAACGAGCAAGAAGATGATGGAGTGGAATTACAACTTAGAACACAGAATGAGGGTGAGCCAACTGCTCTGTCCACTGGGATGATCTTGAGTTCACTCAGGGGGGAGAAAAGTCAGTAAGAATAATAGTAGGCCATGAAGGGTGCTAAGCCCAGAGACTGCGCCTCATTCTCCATGCTAAGATTTTACAAAAACTAATGTTGGTGGGGTGTGGTGGTGCATGCCTTTAATGCCAGCACTTGGAGGCCATCCTGGTCTACATAGCAAGTACCGGGACATTCAGGACTATATAGAGACCCTATATTAGTCAGGGTTCTCCAGAGTCACAGAACTTATGGGTAATCTCTATATAGTAAGGGAATTTATTGATGACTTACAGTCTGTAGTCCAACTCCCTAATAATTGTCAGCAAGTCCATCATTAACTATGTCCTGGTCAAGCCGGGCGTGGTGGCGCACGCCTATAATCCCAGCACTTGAGAGGCAGAGGCAGGTGGATTTCTGAGTTCGAGGCCAGCCTGGTCTACAGAGTGAGTTCCAGGACAGCCAGGACTCCACAGAGAAACCCTGTCTAAACAAACAAACAAACAAACAAACAAGGTCCTGGTCAAATTTCCCAGGGACATGAGAGAGGGTGGGGATGAAACAGAAAACAGTTGGGCTCATGGCTGGAAGGAACCTTTCTATCCCAAGCAGTCCTCCCCAGGTGGGAGAAAGAACAAAAAGGCTCAGTCAGGCTGCAAGGGTAGCTGGGGGACAGATGTCTCCATCCCTTTCAATATGTACGTAAACCCAAAACTATCCCTTGCTTGCTCTACATTTATCATTCAGCATTCCCGCCAGCTAGCTGCCATGTGTCATCTCTAGGTGTTGATACCGTCTCCCTCCCCACCTGCCAGTCAACTGCCTCCATATACCGTGTACCATATACCATACACCATATACCATATGTGCCATAATGGAAATGGTGATGTGGGAGGGGCTGGAGGTGCGCTCAGATTCACTCTGAAGTGCTCAGTGCATATGAAAATTCACAAGTCCACAGCCAGAGAGTCCTGAGAAGTACCAGGGCCCTGTTCCAGAGGGTTTTTTCTCAGCTGTGGGTGAAGTATCCCCTCCTCTCCTCCTCCCTCCTTCTATTCTCTTCATATTCCTCTGGGACTCAGAAATTGGCCAGGTCAAAGGCACATATAAGATGCAAAATTTTGAACCCTCAGACCCCTAAAAAACACACTCCATTTTAAGGGTTGGTGTGCATGCAGCAAATCCCATCAAGTCAGGTGTGGCTTGCGACCCGACCCTTAGAAGTGCTGCCAAGAGGTGTGTTGTACAAGACACTTAAGCAATGTATTCATTATTATTATAATGCCTCCAACTGTAGCATAAGACACTATCTAGGAGGGGTAAAAAACTTTTTTATGTTGTTCCAAACCTTTTCTATGAATCCCATATCAAAAGCAAGGACAGATACCCTGGTCTCATTGAACTTGAATATACTTTCTCTGAGTAGGACCAAACAGTTTAAGAATGTTTCAGATTAGGCTCCCTTAATGTAAAGGGACAGTTGTTCATGGGCCTGGGAAATATTTGTACTTGATAGGGTATAAGGAAAATGTCATTAAAATGGGGATCACAGGTAAGTAGAGACATATCTCTAACAAGGGCCACCTCCTCAGCCTGTCCATTTCCACAGCTTACAGGCATGCCCCTTACTGGCACCCATCGTGATGTTGTGGAGTCCTGAGGAAAACCACATGCATGTTTTGCCCCCATGTCAGCAAGGGGGCAGGTGACCGCCACAGTGATGTTAGGGATCTCTCCACTCTACCAGTGGAAGAGGAGTACTCCAGGGTAGGAAAGACTAGTGTTTATAGGCAGGGCTTAATCCCTGATCACCAAAGGTGAGGAAGTTTAGATGAAACAAGGGCTCTGCCAGGGCTAGGTGAGGGTTTGGATGTCCGGAAGGCAAACTGAGTCAGCAACCCCTTTAGAGTCCGAGTGGGCCCTTCTACCATCACCTACCCGTGAGGGTTCTAGGGAATCCCAAAAGTATGGCTAATCTTTCATGAGGCAGTAAACTCATTGAATTGTTAAGAGACATAGGCAGGGTCATTATCTGCCTTCAAAGCCCAAGGCACAACCACAACCAACATAGCAGATTTCGTAGACTTGATGGTGTGGGAGGCTGTTTCTCCCATCAAGGCTGCAGCATGTACAGAGGAGCAGCAAGTATCAACAACAACATGTACATATCCAAGATTACCAAAAGGGATAGTGAGTCAAGTCCATCTGCCAGATAGCATTGGGGAATAACCCTCTTGGCTTGACACCTCCCCTATTGAGGGGCCCCAATGGTGCAAACGGCACAAGAGGCACAAAATCTTGCAAGATGTTTGCATTATGTCATGGATAATTCTGGTAAGAACTTGTGTAAGTTTTGTGAGGAAAGATGGAATTGTTGATGCAATGGTCTAGCCTGTTCCAAGAGCCCCTGGTCAACAGTCATTATCATTAAGTCAGTCATATAACTGCCCTGAGCCAAGATTCCTGGCAGCCTGGAGTGGGATCTGATGTGAGAAGTGGGCCATGGCTGTACCCTATTCTCAAGGGCTCCTCGAAGGGACTTCATAAGGACGTGTATGGAACTGAGCTCTAATGTAGAGGAATGATTCGAACAGTTTGTACTCCATATTGGCTGTCAGAAAAACATATTGACAGGCTCAGCCTGACAGAGTTCAAAGATCCTCAGGAGCCCCAACAACTTCCCTCATTGGGCTGATCCAGGGTTTGGAAGGATGTGAGAAGCATCCTTCAAGCCTGGCCTCTGTAGTAAAATCCCTTATGTTTCTTTGTTGGCGTTGGAGAAGGCCTTAGGGATCGGGCTAGAACTGGGTAGGCTGTAGGGCTTAATTTCAATAGGTCTATAGGGAAGGGCCACCAGGTGGTTATCTGGGGTGGGTGGTTATCAAGAGTGTCCCGGAAGCCTGACATCATTTCTTGAAAACCAAGGGAATCTGCTCATAAAGACTGAGAGTGCAGCTGAGCAGTGGTGGCACATGCCTTTGATCCCAGCACTTGGGAGGCAAAGGCAGGTGGATTTCTGAGTTCAAGGCCAGCCTGGTCTACAGAGTGAGTTCCAGGGCAGCCAGGGCTACACAGAGAAACCCTGTCTCGAAAAAACAAAACAAAAAGACAGAGTGCTTAAGAGAAAAGGGCAGTATTGTCTTATCAGGCTCCTTATTATAAGTTCTTCTTGCCAAGCCCCTTGACTTAAGAGCAAGTTTAAAGGAGATTTCATATTTGGAGGCTACCTCATGTATTTCTGAGTGAGCTTGATGCAGCTACATGAGGGGGCTATTTTGCCACAGGGCCCCTAGGACTTCCTTCGTGGTCCACACAATTATTTTCAGCAAAGGCCTCAAAGGGTTATGTCTTTTAAGACTCGTGTCAGACAAGTAGGTCATTATCTTCTGCAGGAGTCTCTTAGCATCCTGGGTGGGTAAGGGTGATCTTGGTCGAGGGGCTATTGGGTCCTCCAATGGGGAGAAGAAATGTCTTATCTCTTGGTACAGGATCAGCAGAAATGGCTTTAACCAATCCACAGTTCCACAGATGTTGAAGCCCCACGAGGGAGTAGGTCTCTTTCCAAGAAATAGAGAATCTCAGAAAGGCATGGGGGTGGCTGACTGAATTTTTGGAGGGCAACCCACAGATTAAGCTCTTCTAAGTCTTTTAGGAGCTGTGAGGTAGCTCCTTGTAAAAGAGATGAATCAGGAGGTGCCAGCATAATGTCGTCCATATAGTGGACAGACGCAATATCTTTAGGGACTGCCTGTAGTGCCTCAGCCACATAAAGCTGGCAGGTGTGAAGACTATTTTTCATTCCCTGTGGGAGGACTGGCCATTGATGTCTCTTAACTGGTATTAAGCTCCCACATGGTAAAGGCAAAGAGCATCTGTCCTGTGGTGCCAGGAGATCTGGAAAAGGCAGTCCTTAATCTCCAACACTAGTGTGTGATGGGAGGGTAGGAGGGGACTAGGACAAGACAGTCCCACCTGAGTCATCTTTACTTCTTCCATTTGTTCCTTGATCGCTCTCAGATCTTGTATGAGCCTATATTTTCTTGACTTCTTTTTTATGACAAAGATGAGGGTGTTATGTCTACTGGTCAAGGGTTCTAAGTGACTAAATATAAGTTGCTTCTCAATCAGTTCTTTGAGTGTGGACAATTTTGGCTCAAGGATTGGCCACTTAGTCACCCAGATATTGGCATCTGACAGCCAGGCCAGCAGTATGGGATCAGATACCATGATGGAAGGAGGCCCTGGGTGAGCAGTGTCCCTTAGAATTGGGGTGATCCCTTTCAAGAGGCCTGTTAGGCCCAGTTGTCCATGTTCTATGATGTCATCAAAGAAGGCTTGATCATCCACTGTAAGGACAACACACTTGTCCTCTAATATGTCCCTGCCCCGCGGTGTTCAAGGGACATCAGCAAGGACGGAATCCTATCTAGGTGTACAGACATCATGGGTGAATGTGGAAACACAGGGAGAGTCCAATATACAGTAGGCCTGCTTGGCTAAGTTCCTCCTACTTAGGATTCCTTTAGCAGCCACACTGTCACTGTTTGCTCTAGGTAAAGACTGGAGGAACCTGGGACTCAGCCCAGCCGATTCTAGGCACCACTTTCTCTCATTTCTCTGACTGCTTGACTGCTCACCTATGCTGTGTTTCATCTCCCTTTACCTGCTGCATCTTTTTGTTGACGTGTGAGCTCTTTCTCCCCATCTCTAGTTAAAGCTTCTTGTTTCTAAGAGCATTTATTTTGAAATTGAATATTACTTTAACCTGGCTACTGTGGTCTATCCCTTCAAAGTTAATTCAAACTAGAGCAATCAATATAGCTGCTTCAGTTTTCAGGATTTTTTCTCTAAGTAAATGAATTTCTTTGATCCTTACACAGTCTTCCAAGACTCCCAGCTCATGATATCGTTAATGTGGTACAGGATTATACCTAAATAAAAGATGCACAGTACTTGCCCACAGAAGGGCCAAGGCTAGACCCGGGTACATAAATGCAAACAAGGTCTCTGCCCTTAAGGAACTCAAAATTTACTGTGAGAGGTGGATACTTAAATAACTTACAAGATACTGAAGCTTTTTGTAGGATTGTGTGGAAAACACTGTGGAATCACAGAGGGAGAGGATTCACTCTTACAAGATGAGGGATGAGGATGGAGAGGAACTCCTGAGACACTGGAGCTCAGGATCCACAAGCTCTAAGAGAAGGCCCCCTCAGCAGAGGTGATGCAGCTCCCAGAGGCGGGTATCCCCGGCTGACCTGAGGAGCTCAGGAGCCTCGGCCCCCTCCTTCTCTTTGCTTCTTCTCTTCATTGCCTTTTTTTTTTCTTGGCTTCTTCTGATGAGAAAGTCACACCAGGCAGAAATCTCATGAAAGAGATTTGTTGGGAGGTCCAGGGTGTAGAGGGGCAAATCCAGGGATGGCTGCCCTCTGCTTCCAGGAGTGGGCAGCAAGGAATTGGACAAAGGGCAGTACTTATGTAGTATTTTTAGGGGTGGAGCTTTTCAGGGTAGAGATTTCCAGATTGAGGATTAGTGGGATTTCAAGTCCTGAGCTTGGGAAGCCCAGGGATGGGTGGGCTTTCTTGTTCAGGGATTGGTAGCTTTTTTCACTCCCCTTTCCCTGCATTGGGCCCTTGGGTTAGAGTAGGAAGTCCTTCCTGGTTGCAGCCAGCTTTTGTTGAGAGCCATCTCTGTGAGGCTGTTGGGGGTAGGTGGGTAGGCTAGAGAGGAAGTGCTACCATTGTGAACAGCTCCTGTAGGACAGCTCCTGCAGTGGTGTTTCACAGGGGCTGTAGGTAGAGGCATGAAAGCTGCTCTTGAGGGCCAGCTCCTCCTGAGACAGGAAAGGAGATGCGTCACCATCACCGTAGACAGCTCCTGTGAGCTCCTGTGATGATGGCGGGATGAGGCGACATAGTGGTACTGCCATTTTGTCAGGAGCTGCCATTTTGGACAGCTCCTGTGGGACATTTTACGGTGGTGGTCGCAGGCTGGAGCAGGAAAGGGGCAGCCTGACTGCTTTGATGGCTTTTGTAGCTCAGCCGCTTTTGTGGTGCACAACTCAAGGCACTACAGTATCCCCATAGGCTTCAAGGTTTTGAAAACTTCTAGGATTTGGAGACAACTGATGTTTTGTTTTGTTTTTAGATAAGTTTCTCTGGGTAGCCCTGGATGTCCTGGAACTTACTCTGTAGACCAGGGTGGCCTCAAACTTACATAGAATCATTTGCCTCTGCTTCCCAAGGGCTGGGATTAAATGAACTGGTCTGACCAATGAACTGTTTCAGACAGGATTTTATATTCTCCCTATGACACTATACACTACAGCCGAGAGATTCTGATGCTTTGAACTTGGGCCAGATAGATCTGTTCTCTCCTCAAGGGAGGACAATCAGATGTTCGGTATTTTCTAATTTTGATGTGTTTTTGTTTTTAAATCACCACTTTCATTATGTTGTGTGTGGAGGTCACAGGACGTCCTTCACAACCCAGTTCTCTTTTCCCTCATGTGTGTCTCAGGAATTAGACTCAGATCATCAGATCAGTGCCAAGGGCCTTTGCTCACTGAGCCATCCCGCCAGTCGCCCCTGAATCAGCTCTCAGGCCTCCACCTGCCCGCTGCTGACGACAGCATGCACCACCACGTTTGGTTGGTTTATGTGGTGCTGGGGATCAAACCCAGGGTTTCATGTGTGCCTGGCAAGCACTCTGCCCACTGGGATCCACCCCTGGTCCCCATCAGCTTTGACTTCTGTGCTTAGCTCTTCAGTCAGTGAAGAAAAGTTCCTCAGTGTGGAGCTGGTTAGCGACCTTCCTGTTTAACTGCTAACCATCTAAATAAGGACAGAACCTGAGAAACAAACTCAGGTTCCCTGAACTTCAAATCCAATGCTCTTTGGGATGTGTTCCAGTTCATGGATCTGCCTTCCTACTTATGGGACAGACAAAATGTACTGGGCTGCTTCAGATCTACAGCGTCCTGACAGACAGCTGGGGCTAAAGGAAGCTTGTGTTCCCAGAATGGAATTCTGTTGTGCTTCAAGTCAGGGTAATTCTTTCTCTGCAAAATAAATGGTAGCAGAACCTATTACTTCTTTAGCTACAGATGAGACAGAGACCAGGGGGCGGGGTATATGTTGCTTGTCTGTGGTGGTTTAGCGATGGATGAGGGATGTTCAAGTTTAAGAATCTTCGAATTCCTGAAGAATTGGGAACTTCGGGACCCACGTGTGATGCCTCCTATGGTGGACTGAGCCTAAAAGACACCCAGAACCAGAGGACAAGGGTTTCCAATTGGTAAGAAACCCATTTTGGTTTTTTCTTTGAAATATTCGAGCTGAAAAAGGATGCTCATTTCTGATTCCTGTAGATTCTTTTTCCTTCCTTCCTCTTGTTTTGATTAAGACACAGTCTCATGTAGCTCAGGATGGCTTCAAACTCACCATATAGCTGAATGTAGGCTAGGATCTTTAACTGTTTCTGCTTCTCCTGCAGACTACAGGCATGCATTCCCAATTCCCAGTTATACATTTTTTTTTAAAAACATTGTCTAGCTGAGCTGGCAGGACACCTGAGCAGAATTCCAAAGCCACACAATTCAAAGACTTCAGGCTTGGGGAAAACTACATGGACCTAGTATGAGCAAAGTATTCTCCCTAACAAATGATATTGGTGAAATAAGTATGGCTATTGTTCAGTAAATCTAGAACTGTGGAGGCTTTTGTTGATCTTGTCCTCTACTTAGAAGACAAAGGTTTGAAATGTTCTTGGTCTGTAGAGACCAAGCCTTGACAAGTTTAGGTCTGCCAAATGCCAAGTTTCAGCGTTTCTTTTTCTCTACCTCTGATTTCTATCCAGTTCTGTGAAAGGAAAAGAGGTCAGCTTCAGAGTTGGTTGCCTGCCGCCCTGGGGCAAGAAACTGGACTTATTGTCTAGAGACCGCTTCCGGCCCGGGTGGGCGTGGTCGCGATGTGGGCGGGCTCTGGGCGGGGCCGAGTGTGGGCGGGGCCGCCGCCTGTCCGCGCCCGGAAGTGCCCCTGTGGGCGGAGCTGAACTGGACGTTAGGTCCCTGCGCCGTGTCCCGGGCCTGAGGGCAGCGGCCTGTTTGCTCAGGAACTCCTTCAGCCGCCGCGTTCTCAAGCCGCCGTTGCCGCCCGGGACGATGATGCCGCGCCTGCTGTTGCGTGACTGGTCCCGCTGCCCCTCGTTTGTCCTGGGAGCCCCTAGTCGGCCCTTAAGTGCTGTCTCGGGGCCCGCCGAGTATCTGCAGCACAGCATCGTACCCACCATGCACTACCAGGACAGCCTGCCCAGGTGAGCCTAGCCTCCTGGCCCCGGCCGCAGACCCGACTCCTGGCGCTCAGGACTTGCCCTGAACCTCCGGCCCAGGAGGCAGTCAAATTCCCCAACTTGGAAAACCTGAGACTTTGAAAATTCCCTGGCTCAGAAGATTCAGAAACTTTAAAGTCCCCTCCACAACCCTCCCGTCTACAAGTTCATCTTGAATCCTGCAAACTCCCTCTCCATTAATCTTTTAAGCTTAATCCATTAAGCTATCCTGCGCCCTACACACTTAATGTCTGAAAACCACCCGAATCCTTTCTACTAGGGATCCCTTTCTACTAGTCAATCCCTTGTTTTGTTTTGAGGGTTTGTGTGTCCAAGAACTAGCTCTGTAGACCAGGCTGGCCTACAGAGATCCTCTTCCTTCTGCCTATAGAGTGCTGGGATTAAACATAGACATAGGGCAAACCCCGTCCAGGGATGGTAGCCGGTTCCCAACATGGGTCTCCCTCGGGTCAGTTTCCACTCTTCACCTTTACCTGTTGCTGAGAACACCCAGCCTACTAACAGGACCTGCTCTGTTAGTGTCCCATCAGTTGCTGCAAGGACACCTTTATCCTCAATTTAGCATCCTCCACCTTCTAAGGTCAGCCTTAACCTAGGACCTTCTCATCCCCACCAAACCTTCTTCAGCACTCCTTCAGGTGGTCCCCAACACCTCACCCACACTACCTGACCTATCCAAACCGCCCTAATAAGTATTCCTCCATGTCCATCACCCCCCTCTCCCCTATACCCAGTACTTCCTAAAATTTGGAGTCTAGTTTTCTCTCTGATCTCTCAGCTTTGATTTGGGTTGCCAGATCTGCTCCAAGAATAGAAATTACCCTCAATCTAAGCCAAACCTAAGTTCTCCTCTCTGCATTCACTGTTTATTTACCAAACCAAGCTCCAGCCCTATTTCAAAATCCCTTCTCACTGTCCTTCCTGCTATATCCGCGGGGAAAGACAAACATTGTACCAAGGTATTGTTCCCTGCTGTGGGCTGTGTTTTTCTCCATGTCCAGCAGTTATTTAACCCAGTGTCATCTGCCCACCCTGCCTTCTCAGCAAGAACGTCCAGTAAGCTAACGTGTAAGACCAACTACAGTGAGGTTATCTGAATTCCGCAGGAGGGGTGGGAAAGAGAAAGGGGCTTTGCTGTTGTAGCATGAGGGTGTGACCTGGCTCTCCGGACAGCCTGTGTGAGCTACACTAATATGTAGGGGAAAGGTGAGGACTTGGGAAAGAGAGTTTTCATTTGCTGAGTCAGATGGGCACTGACTTTGAGGCAGGCCTTTGCCTCACCCAGGTTTAAGATCAGATGGACTGTCGGCAGTTTAGAATTGGAAAACTGTAAGAATAGTCAACATAATTTAGTCTTATCCAAAGCACAAACGTCTGTAAGATCCTGGAAGCATATATAGTATTGCTTGTCAGGTGTAGTGGCGGGTTCCTGGAAGTATAAATAGTATCACTAGTCAAGTGTAGTGGTGCATTCCTTTAATCCTAGCATTCAGAAGGTGGAGGCTGGGTGTGAGTTCAAGGCCTGCCTGATCTATATCGTGAGTTCCAGGATAGCCAGAGCTACATTTTAGAACCTGTCTTTGGGAAAAAACCAACCAGCCCCTCTTCCAAAAACAAAACAAACAAACAACAATTAAACAAACAAACAATGCTATACTACTACTGTACGCTCTTCACGGAACAGCCGACTTTCCTGGTACCGCATCTCAAAGTGGGAGTTAGAGGAGATACTCTCTATGTCAGCAGTTCTGGGCTAGTAAAATATATTGTCTTTGACACTCATCGATGTCACACTTGGCAAGGAGCCCTGACCTTGAGGTCGGATAGAACTTAGTTTCAGATTCTGTATTTGTCATCAGGGCTGCAGTTTTGTACAATTAAAGAGCCACAGTCCTCTGTGAGGTGACTGGTAACACAGTTCTTTGGACTATTAGGAGGCCCTTGGGATATGATGCCAGGGATGAGGAAACCATCGTCACGCCCATCATTCCTCCTTATCACGGCTTTGTTTTAGCCTCAGTGGCCTTGGACTCTTCACTAGTAGGAGCCCTAGAATCATTATCTGCTTAACTTTTTAAAGTGCTGTGGGTTTTGATCTTGTTTATACTAAGAGGTACATATCAAGGATATAGAGAATTGGCTCGGTGGGTAAGAGTGATTGCTGTCCTTACAGAGAACTTGAGTTCTGCTTGCAGTACCATTTCCAGCAGCTCCCAACTGCCTGTAACTCCAGGTCCAAGGAGTCATTAGAATTAAACATGGCGTATAAAGCCCTTGTGCAGGTTTGGCACAGAGTTCTCAGTAGACATTGATAAGCATGGTCCCTGCTATGAGCAGACAACTGCTGCTCTGTCAGTGACTCTGTCAGTCTGGGTAGGTGAGGGAAGCCCCGAAGAGGAGGTGACACTGACCTGGACTTTGATATTTACCAAGTGAGAGGAAGAACAGGGCTGCACACCAGGAGACGGTGTCTGAAACAGTGTTGTACATAGAGAGGTGGAGAGGGCGCATTGGCACAGAGCTGCACTTTTAGGCCTCGCTGGTTTGTGGCTGGAATGTTTAGTGGGGAGGGACCTTATGGGGAATCGTATAGATCTACAGTGGGGCCATGACAGTAAATGCCAGTTATCTGTTGCTTTTCATTTAACCTCCTACAGTGACAGCTGGTGTTCAAAACAATGGGCACATTCTGTAGAAAACCCGTGTGGGAGGCAAGAGTGGTAGTCATTTAGGAATAAACAAATCAGAAACTAAGTTCTATCTGACCTCAAGGTCAGGACTCCTTGACAAGTGTGACATCAATGAGTGTCAAAGACAATATATTTTACTAGCCTAGAACCGCTGACACAGAAAGTATCTCCTCTAACTCCCACTTTGAGACCAGGTAAGTCAGCTGTTCGGTGAAGAACATACAGTAGTAGTATAGGTTTGTTTGGTTTCTGTTGGTTGGTTGGTTGGTTGGGACAGAGAAGGCATTTTATCTGTGTTCTTGCAGGAAGAATGCCAAAGTTCCTGCTTTGAAGATGCAGATCGGGTATGGGAACAGGTGACTCAGTAGCTTATACAGGAGACAGATCTGCTTAGCATTTCCCCTTCATCTTTATTAGGGCAAATGTCTGTTAGCAAGGGATGGGGTGGGACAGGAAAACATGTGTGGTTAAGATGAAGCTGCTGTGAGCATCTCTCTAGACTCTGGCTCTACCCTCTTTTGATGCCTGATGAATCACCCAGAGATCTCCTGTCTTGATCGTGTTACTGGGAGAATGGTTGGGGAACACTCTATTAAAAGAAGATTGTTATAGTAAGAGTCTTTACATGCTGCAGAAAGTCCAGTTAAACTGGCTCGAGTAACTTGAGATCTACGAGCTCACACAGGTTTCCAGAATCCACTCATACGCTGTTTTGCCTTCCTGCTGAGCTCTTCATTTATGTGATTTCATTCTCAAGCCGGTTTTCTATTTGTGGTTGCAGAGAGGCAGCCAGTACACAATGCATAGCTTACACCCATCTCTTGGTGACCAAAGCTAATGAACATTGTTTACCATTTCCTAGAAATTCTAAGTCCTGTCTTAGTGGTTGTTCACTGGGTTGCCAAAGATCTGATCAGGAGGCTGGAAACCAACATTCAGGGTGGGTCTTCCCACTTCACTTAGCCTAAGAAAAGTCCTCACAGGCATGGCTCAGTGGTCCACTCGGACAGTTCTCTAGCATGAAATAATAAAGGGCAAAGCCATGTTACCACTGGCAGGCTCCTGCGGGCTGGCCGCCCAGGCACGGGCAGGCATGGCCGACCTATTCTCATCTCATGGAGACTCTTTGACTCAGAGCTCTGAACCCAGCTCGCTAAGTTTCCACTGGCCGGTCACTACACACCAGCCCCACATTTCCAAATTCCCACAGTCTTTTGGAGTTGCACTTCTTGCAAACCCACACTTTGCCTCCGTGTCTTTCTTAGTTCAGAATCAATGGTAACTCAATCGCTGGGTGCAACAACCAGCATCCTCATTTGTAAACCATATTAAATATAAATCCTCCAGTGACAAGTCCATTGAAATTACTCCCAGGTGATTCTAGACTGTGTCAAGTTGACAGTTAAAAACAGTCCTTACAGCCTGGGTGAGCTGGTCTGCTAGCACCAAGTATTTCCACCCCCATCTCCAGCTACATGTAGTGTTGTCATTACACCCATATGTTGCCATACCTGCTTTTTTTATAAAGTGGGTTCTGGGGGCTCAAACTCAGGCCCTCCTGCTTAAGCACTTTGCTGGCTCAGCCATCTTGCCAGCCCAGAATTCCCTGTTTTCAAGGGTACCATTTTTTTAGCCCATTCACAGCACTGCAGTCATAACTACTGTGGAATCCATTTTATCTTCCCGTCAAAGCCTGTCCTCAGTAGTTAGACACCTCCCACTCTGCCTGCCTGCCCTGTGCAACCTCTGACCTTCCTTCTGGAAGATGACCTCATGTTTGAACTCAGGATTGTTGGATGGCAACAGTCAGACATTTTCTAGCGTGCTACCTATAAAGAGAATAAACTTGCAGTTGGCAACATCCTGCTGTTTCTGGTTTCCCTCTTACTCCCTGGTTGGAGGAACCCGTAGAGGTCGAAATGGCCAAACTATAGAAATAAACTGTTGTAATATATACATTCCTGAAAAGACATGAATGTTCAGGGTGAGGAAGGTAAGGGAAGAAACACAGATGATGATGTCAAAACCCACGGGATGATTGGAGAGTTTCTAGCTGTAGCTTCTATATGATAACAACATCAAGCATCCATTAATGAGCTCTCAGTTTGGTGAAGAGAAAAATGAGTAAGAATTGCCACAAAATTGAAAAAGAAGACCTCACTTATTTGTGTGTGTGTGTATGTGTATGTGAATGTATGTGTACACAAGTGCATGCATGTGCTGTGTGGTAGAGGAGGTCAGAGGATAAATTGTAGGTTCATTCTTTATGCGGTCCCTGGAGCTCTAACTCAGGTCATTAGGCTTCGAGGTAAGTGCCTCTACTCACTGGGCCCTCTTCCTGGCTCCTGCCACTGAATTTGGTAGCGAAAAACCTGGAGAGTGGGTTCTTCTTGGGAGTGGAGTATTATTAAAAGAGTAACTGTGTTATAATAGCAAATTTGAACTGGCATAGTGGCTCACCTCTATAATCTCAGCACTTGGGAGGCTGAGGCAGGAGGATTGCCATGAGTTCCAGTCCAGCCTGAGCTTTATAGCATGTCCTTGTCCCCAAAACAACAACCAAGCAAGTTTGGCCTTTTGTGGTCCATGTGCTGCTATCTTCTGTCATGTTATTATGTAGTAAAATGACCTTCAAGAGTTTAGTCTTCTGCCGGGTGAGGTGGTCCATACCTTTAATCTCAGCACTTACAAGGCAGAAGCAGGTGTATCTCTGTGAGTTCTAGGCCACTCAGGTCTACATAGTTGAATCCTATAAATAAATAAATAAATAAATAAATAAATAAATAAATAAATAAATAAGACTGGAGAGATGGCTTAGCAGTTAAGAGGTACCAGCTGCTGTTCTTCCAGAGGACCTGGGTCCAATTCCCAGCATCCACATGGCAGCTCACAGCTGTCTATAACTCCAATTCCAGGGGGTCTGACACCCTCACACAGACATGCATGCATATAAAATAAATTAAGAAAGTGAAGAGGGAAAGGGCATGTTTCATGTCATGCTCAGAAAGGGAAGGAAAGGAAAGGAAAGAGAAAGATCAAGCCTTTTAGGATTCCCCAGCCTCCACAGCATTAAGTTTTTCTTAGTAAATGATGTTGTCTTGATTTGTGACAATATAAAACAGTCTAATGCTGGGTAGAAGAGGAAGTAAAATTAGTTAATTCATCAGATATAAGTTTATTAAAAGCCTTCCTTATGTTGGCCCATGTACCAGTGGTCACCAGAGCAGTTCTATGGGAAGAATTAGTAGTGGAAAGGTCTTGTCTATAAGATACCATAACTGCGAGAGGCAGTTCTATGCCCTTCTTCCTGTCTTCATTCTCACTGACCTCACTCTGGTGGAGAAACCAGCAGATGTTACAATTCAGGTCCATCCCAGGCGATCTCCTGGAGTGAGCTTACACAAACCTCTCTTCTAAGTTATTTTGCTCAGAACTTTTGTCACAGCAATAAAAGAAACTCTTGGAATTGTGCAATTAATAATTTAAAACAAAGTCACCACTCTGAAAATGTCCCTATTCCATTGAAGAAAGTGCAGTCAGGACAGAATTGATCATTCAGAAGTTTTTATTAAAGGCTGTTTTGTTTGTTTGTTTTTGTTTTTGTTTTACAAACCTCTGTTGTCTCTGATTTAGTATTTTCCTTAAAACGAAGGGAAAATTCTTTCCTTAATACCTTTGGTGTTAAAACCTAAGAAATTTAAATAATAGATTTTGTAATTATAAAGTGGCTGAGGTAATATTTGAGGTAATAATTCCTGTGTAAGTCAATGCCTAAAAGGGGGTCTGTGGGGTCAAAGTGTTCTGAATGGTTGGTTACTGGGAGGTATCTAAGTTCACAGTGGCTATAAAAATTTGCATTTATTCTTATTATCAAATTATAGATAAGCATATATTTAAAATAAATAGATGCAGTATAACCTATCATAAACTGAGTTATGTAGCCAGGTGATGGTGGCCACACCTTTAAATTAATCCCAGCACTTGGGAGGCAGAGGCAGGCAGATCTCTGTGAGTTTGAGGCCAACCTGGTCTACAGAGCAATTTCCAAGACAGCCAAAACTCTGTTACACAAACCCTGTCTCCAAAAACAAATAAGCAAGCTGAGCTGTGCTGCCCTTTGTAGAGAGTGGCTTGGTTTTCGTGAGTGACTGATAAAGTTCAGTATTTTGCATCATCTTGGTAGAAGTAAAGTAAGAAGCTATCATCGTGTTAATGCTAGGTTGTGAGTGACTGATAAAGTTCAGTATTTTGTATCATCTTGGTAGAAGTAAAGTAAGAAGCTATCATTGTGTTAATGCTAGGTTGTGTATCTTTCAATAAAATTATTGAAATGGCAGAGAAGATGCCATGGTGTTTGGGGAATGTGTTGCTAGTGAGCATTGGGTGCTCTTGCTGTTATCTGAGCACATGGGGATGCCTTGCGATTACTGGTAGGATGCTGGTGCTGGGCGTGGCATAGTGATCAGTTTCTACCTTTCAATGTATGCAGCCTCCATATTGAGCTGTTTTGGGCAGATCTATCCTTTCCCTTTTTTTCTTTTCTTTTTCTGAGACAGTTTCTCTGTGTAGTCCTTGCTGCTCTGGACTTTATGTAGAGCATTAGACTGGGCTTGAACTCAGAGATCTGTCTGCTTCTGCCTCCCAGGTGCTGGGATATAGGGAGTGGTTCTGATGCTTTGATTGGGAATCTGCGTGTGAACACAGAGACTCCAGTTCCTCAATTGGTTCTTGATCTATCAATAAAGATGCTAGCGACCAATGAGCTGGACAGAATAGGAGGGACTTCCACTTTTCCACTCTGGCAGGCTAGCAGACTCGAGAAAAGAGATTCACCATGCTTCGGAGGGAGAAAAGCCACCAGTCATGTGACATCTAGGGTGGGGTAGCCATTAGCCACTTCCCCAACTGGGACTGGAGTAGCAGGTGGGAGAGTAGAGACAACTAAGGTGAGGGCAGATGTAGGACTAACAGTGACTGAGCAACTGATCCTGAGGGCAGACTTAGGGGGCTGAGCTGGGAGGGAAAAGTCTGCGTGTGTGTGTGTGTGTGTGTGTGTGTGTGTGTGTGTGTGTGTGTGTGTGTGTATGTGTGTGTGTGTGTGTGTGTGTGTGTGTGTGTGTGTGTGTGTGTGTCTGTGTGTGTGTGTCTGTGTGTGTCTGTGTCTTTCATCCACAGATCTGAGGGAACCTGGGCAGGGCTGGTAGCACAGTCTGTCCAGAGTTTAAAGCGGGGTAGTAAAAACTACACACAACACTGGGATTAAAAGCATGAGCCTCCACATCTGGCTTTGTTTCACTCTTATGTGACTCTCTTTTGTAAAATGCTATTTTACAGACAAATCTTTTTTCCTTTCATCATGGATTGTTGGGAATGTATATTCAGTCAAAAGGTAGGACTTAGTACTAAACAGTATTGACCAGGAAAGAGGAATGCTTGGGATAGCCTCTGCTTTCCCATTTTAAATCTATTTTATTGTTATTAATTAAAATACTTTTATAGACATTTTAATAGAATAGAATAGACTTAACTGTTGATGTAGTAAAGTCATCAGCTCTGATTGCTCCTACTTGCTTATTTGTGTGGTACTAGAATCAAACCTAAGACCTCGTGCATGCTATGCTGGGGAAGTGCTCTATGCTGACCTATATCCCAGCCCTGTCCATCAATTCTGGCTTGTTACTGACTTTTCCATTTTTTACAAAGGGAATGAACCATCCAGTACTTGGTGTACTAGTTTGGCTCACCAAGCTTCTTGGCGTCTTCCTATGCTGTCAGCCTCACACTGACTTTGTGTTCTCCCTAGGCTGCCTATCCCTAAACTTGAAGACACCATGAAGAGATACCTCAGTGCACAGAAGCCTCTCTTGAATGACACCCAGTTCAGGTAACACTGCACATCTGAGAGCCATTGCTGACAGGCAGAATTCAAGAGAGGCTAGCAAAAGTGGTCACAGACCAAACTTCAAAGGTTATCAGTGGCCTGACAGAGCCTCCTGAACCTAGAACCTGGTTTATATATTTGCAAGTTGAGGAATTAGGTTTTCATTCTCAAAGGACTAATGAAGCTAGGGTAAGTCCCTCTAGTGAGACTCAGCAGGAGATGGTTTATAAGCCAGGATGGCATGTTTATGCTTAATTTTGGGAGGCTGGCTGGTCCCCCAAAATATTGGGAGTCATATTCAAGTCAAATTCAAGAGGCCAGTGTTCTGGGGAGGGAGGCCCATAAAAGATTATACAGCAGACAAGAGTCTGCTTGCTGAAGATGTTTACCAGATTGGATACTGTGCCCAAACACATGCCCTTTTAAAACCTCAGAATGAGACCTTACATGGAAACTACATTGTTGCAGATGTAACTAATTTAGATGAAGTTCTACTGGGATTGGGAAGGCCCCTAATCCAGCATGACTGATGTCCTTAAGAGATGTTGACAGCCATGAAGAACGCAGGTAGAAATTGGACTGGGGTGTCCACAAGCTTAGAACACCAAGGACTGTTGCCAACACCAGAGCCAAGAGAAGTGCATGGGGCAGGCTCTCTCCTCCATGGTCTGCAGGGAACACTGTCTTGTTGACACCTCGGTTTTGTGCTTGTAGCTCCAGGACTCCCAGAGAGTAAAACTCGAGGAATTTTTGTTTGTTTGCTATTGTTGTTTTGAGACTGGGCCTTTGTACATAGTACTGGTTGTTCTGGAACTCATTATGTAGACTAGGCTGGCCTTGAACTCACAGAGTTCTGCCTCCCTCTGCTCCAGAGTGCTTATATCAAAGGTGTGCACCACCACACTAGGTTTTCATCCATATTGGATTTGTGGCACCTGTAAGAGCAACCTTAGGAAACCAACCCAGCACACACTCTGAAGAGAACATCGGGTATCACCAGAAGGGGTTTGCATCAAAGCCTTGCAGTGTAGTATAAAGGGTGCTGTTTCCGACACTGGGAGTTTCCTGTACAGATTACTAGTTATTGTCATTAGAGTCACAGAGTCCTTCACTGCAGTCAAAGAAACAGGTGAACTAGTCGTAGTCTAGGCCTCTGCTTTAAAATAGTCATCCACAGTTCCTTTAACAATGAAATGGCTTCCAGGTACTGTGTCATGTTTTCCTCTGTCCCAAGCTTTATGTGTTTTAATTCCTTGAGATGGCATTATTCTCTTTTATGCAAATACACAGAGACCCGGAGATGGGCGCTTGTCTGAAGTCGCCCAGTGTGAATGTGGCAGAGTTAGGATTCACACTTGGCCCCCTTTTGACCCCAAAGCTTTTCCTCTGTGCCAAATGGCCTCCTCGTGGACAAGAGGCTTTGGAGGTGCCGCTGACCCTTCCAGGCCCTTAGGTGTATCCATTTTAGGCTGATTTCTGCTCTTCTCTTCTGCTCTTCTTCCCAGGCTCTGGGATATACTTTTGGGGACCCAGAGTGTGAATTCCTGGCCAGGAACCCATAAATCATGTTTTCCCTACTGTGATTTGATCTGTCTTTCTTGGAAATTACAGGAAAACAGAAATGCTGTGTAAGAATTTTGAGAGCGGCATTGGGAAGGAGCTGCACGCCCACTTGCTTGCTCAGGATAAGCAGAATAAGCACACCAGCTACATCTCAGGTAGGTGGGTGGGTGGGCAGGGGGGCTCATCATCCCAGGTAGGTGGGTAGGCAGGGGATGGGCTCATCATTCCAGGTATGTGGGGGGGTGGGGGAACTCATCATCCCGAGACATCTCCGCTCCTCCCTTCCTGAGTGTGTGTGGGGTACGCCGTGGATCCCAGCGCTTGAGCAGGTGTGCACTGGCATCCCGCACACAAGACAGTGGCTTGCCTTTGCAGTATCAATTCTATCTGAAAAAGATGCACAAGTCCTGTGTCATATCATTCAGTCCTGTACTGGCTGGCCAAATGTCCTCTGCAGCCTTGTCTCTTGTGCCTCTTTGATGTGAGTCATGTGTCAGCCAACCTGCTGCATCTGGCTTCCATAGCGGTCCCCACTTCTTCATTTACATTGTTGCTGGCAGATTGTTCCTTCCTCTGTGATCCAGGTAGAGCAGTTGTTCTAAGAAAACCCAGTTCTCTCTGTCTTTGGTCTACAGTCAGTGGTGTTCATCCCTGTTCTTACACTTAAAAAGAAATTACCTGTTCTAGTTTGTTTTTGTTTATTTTTTAATTTAAAAAATGTTTTATTATTTTGGAGATGGAAGGGGTCTCCCTTTGTAACCTAGGCTGGCTTCAATTTCATGAAGCTCTGCTTCGAGTAGCAGGGATTATACATATACCATTACATTTTACACATACACACACACACACTTTTTAACTATACATTCTATCTATATTTGGCAGGGGTTCGTGTGCCCCTCATGCATGTGGTAGTCAGAGGACAGATTGCAGAACTGAGTTCTCTCCTCCCACTATTTGGGCTTCTGGGGCCAAACTTAGATGGTCAGGCTTGACAACAGCACTTTACCCACGGAGCCATTTTCTTGGCCCGTTGTTTCTGGTTTTACCCATGATACATAACACAGTTTAAGGGACCATACAGGCCGGATGCTTAGCAGCTCAGAGCACTCACTGCTCTTGGAGAGCTGGCTCTGGCTACTAGCACCCATGTGAGGTAGCTCACAACTGCTTTAACTGCAGTTCCGGGGATTCAACCCCTTCTCCTGGCCTCTGTGGGTTCCTGCACATAGATTGAGCACAAATAATAATACTAATGCAGATTCATACATGCATACGTTTTTTTAAAAAATCAGATTATCTTATAAGACTTGTTGGGATAAGCAGAAGTTGGCCTACTCTCCCTAATTTCTTACTTTTCTCTTGACTATTTATTTACTAGCCAGGATGTTGCTGTGTAACCCCAACTGGACTTGGACTTGTAATCCCCCTGTCTCTGCCTCCTAAGAACTAAGGCTGCCTCGTCTAGCTTTAATTCTTCAGGCCCCGTTTCCTCTAAATTATATATTTACATTTCTCCCTTCTGTTTTAGACTGCCTGTTGACATCTCACTAACAAAAGTTAGACCTTAGCAGGCTTATATTTCTTTCTTGTACATATAAAAACATACAGACATGCTCCCATGCCCTCATTTGCACACTATAGTTACAATTTTAGTCAACTCTGAATCTGGTCCATACTGGAATAATCCTTACGTGTTGTTGTTGCTGAGTCATGAGGCCTGCTAGGATTGTTTCTCATTTATCAAGTTCTCATTTTCTCTGTTTAATAAAGATCTCATTTTTTGTTTAGTTTTCTATATGCTTAATATTTATCTTGATACTGCCCAAGCAATCAGAATATCTTCTGATTGCATGAAAGTACCCCAGCTGTTCTACGAGCTTTAAATCTTTAAGTTTGTTGTTGTTGTTGTTTTTGAGACAGGGCTTCACTGTGTAATCATCCTGGAACTTTCCCTTTAGTCTAGACGAACCTTAAACTTGGAGATCCACCAACGTCTGCCTCTGCTGTGATTAAAGGTGTGAGCCACCGTCCCCTGGCTGGACTTCTAGATTGTTCCAGTCAGATCTGTGAACTCTTGGCCTGTGGTGAAGCTTCTCTCTCTCTCTCTCTCTCTCTCTCTCTCTCTCTCTCACCCTCACTCTTGCTCTCCCTCTCTCAGCATCTTTTCCCTTTTTGTTGGTTTTCTTTTTGTTCTTGGCATCTTTACTGCCAGCCTTTCAGCCTTTTCTTTCTTCAGCCTTTCCTCGGGTTGGGACTCTGGTTTCTTGGACTTCATATTGTCCTCCCTCTTGGCTCCTCCTTCACTGTTTTCAGAGACTTTTGTCTTTTGGGAGCAGAACGCAGGAAGCAGTCCCAGTATCCAGGCATCCTTGAGTGGAGGACACTTGATTTGGCTGGGTTGGAAATGACTGAGCCACAGGATTTTGAAAGCTATTTTTCATTGTCTGTTAGCTTCAATTGCTGTTGATAAGTCTGATATTCTAGGCTTCAACCTTTGTCTATTTTCTCTCTGCCTCTCTGAAAGTTTCTAGTTTTATTTATTTTTTGACCCCAGTGTTCTGAAATTTCATATAATGTATTTTGGTGCGTATCTGTCCCTACCTAATTTTGCTGTGCCACTGACTGAATCCTCTTATGGAAGCTCATGTCCTTCTGTCCTGGGATGTGTTGTTTTACTTACTTCATTTCCTCTCATCTGGTGAAGATGTCTGTCTTTCTGTGCTGGTTTGGGGTGCATGTTCTGGCCCTCCCATCTCTTGTTGCTGTCACATTTTCCATCTCTTGCTCTTTTTCTTCTACTGTGTTGGAAATTTAGTTTCTCTTTCAGCTCTTCTGTGGAATTTCTAATTCTTGCTCTCTGTTCTCTACTTCCCCCTCTGCTCCACCGGCTCATTTTTGGTTAGAATAACATTTTTTTTCAATATTTACTTTGTGTGAGAGTGTGTGTGTGTGTGTGTGTGTGTGTGTGTGCGCACGCGCGCTCGCGCATGCATGCACATGCAATTGTCATAGAGCAACTTGTAGGACTTGGTTCTCTCTTCTAATGTGAGTCCTGAGGATCTAACTCAGGTCACCATGCTTAGTGGCAGGTGGCCTTACCAAGCTTGTTGTGAAGATTCTTTTTTACAGTTTATTTTTAGAATTTTAAGTTTCCTACTCGTACTTATCATGATCTCTCTCTCTTGAGTTCCATTCCCATTTGATGCTGCGTCATCCTTGGCTAGTGTCTACTGAGTGAGTTGTTCTCTGTGGGTAGGGGTGGGGCAGCTCAGTTTTAGACATAACTTTCTAAAGTGGATGGGTTCGGCTGTTGCTCTGGGTGCCTCTAGTGATGGTGTCTGATTAGATTCCCTAGGAAGGTGCTTCTAGTCATTCCCAACAGAGTATACTATAGAGAAATGGGCTGGGGGATCTGTGAGCTCCGTTGGGATGTCTTCTAGCTTATCTTGATGGAGAGAACAAGAGGGGAAGGGATCAGAGAGGAGCAGGCAAGCCTGCGATGGTGCATTTCACCCTGGCCCTCTGCGGTCTGCTGCGGGAAGCAGGTTGTAGCTTGGCTTCTTGCTAGGTTGAGGCTGGCCTTCTTCCATCTATCTTGGGCATTGCCAGTTGCCTCGATAACGTTCAGACTTTCAGTCTTTCCTTTTTCTCTTGACCTTAACATTGGCTTGCATGGTATTTTTGTAATCCTTTCTACCCAAAAGGCTGAGACAGAAGAGTTACAAATTTTGGACTATCTGTAGCAACAGTGAGACCCTGGCTAGGGTCATAAAAAATATACTACACACATAGTAGTAGTTGCTTTTGAGCGCATGGGGACTAGAGCTCTCATAGGGCTGGTGGGCATTCCTCAAAGGGATAAACAGAAGCCAGGTGTGGTGGGCAGACCTTTAATACCAGTACTCAGGAAGCAGAGGCACTCAGATTTCTGTAAATTCAAGGCCAGCCTGGTTTACACAGTGAATTCCAGGACTGCTAGGGCTATGTAGAGAGACCCTGTCTAAAAAAAAAAAATAAAATAAAAATAAAAAAAAAACTAAATAAAAATAATTAAAAGGCTTAGGAGAGAGTTAAAACTAGCTTACATATAATCTTAAAAGACTTGAGAACATCTGTCCACATAGAAACTTGCATATAGCTGGGCAGTTGTGGCACACGCCTGTAATCCCAGCACTCTGGGAGGCAGAGGCAGGAAGATTTCTGAGTTCGAGGCCAGCCTGGTCTACAGAGTGAGTTCCAGGACAGCCAGGGCTATACAGAGAAATCCTGTCTCGGAAAAAAAAAAAAAAAAGAAAGAAAGAAAGAAAGAAATTTGCATATAAAGTTTCATAGGATTACCATGCTTGGCTAAGAGGTGAACAAAAAACCAGATATCCATTAACTGATGAATGGATAAACAGAATGTACTATATCCATGTTACATGCATGTTACAACCTGGGTGAACCTCAGAACTATTATTAGAAGTAACAGAATCCAGACGCCTGGGACCAGGCATTGTGTGATACTGCTGATGTGGCATAAATCACTGTGCAGCCAAATACAGTCACCGTCTTGAAGTTGATATCATTTCTTCCACCTGGGCTGGAAGTCTTTTCTTTCTTAAATTTTATTGTTAGATCTCTCATTAGCTCTTTATGTTTTCTCTTTCTTAGGCCCCTGGTTTGATATGTATTTAACTGCTCGAGATTCTGTCGTTTTAAACTTTAATCCATTTATGGCGTTCAATCCAGACCCGAAGCCTGGGTATAATGATCAGCTCACCAGGGCCACCAACTTGACTGTTTCTGCAGTGCGGTTTCTGAAGACACTTCGGGCTGGCCTTCTAGAGCCAGAAGTATTCCACCTGAACCCTGCCAAAAGTGACACAGATGCCTTCAAAAGACTCATACGCTTTGTTCCTCCCTCTCTGTCCTGGTACGGAGCCTACCTGGTCAACGCGTATCCCCTGGATATGTCCCAGTATTTTCGGCTTTTCAATTCAACTCGTATACCCAAACCCAGTCGTGATGAACTCTTTACTGATACCAAGGCCAGACACCTGCTGGTCCTAAGAAAAGGACATTTCTATGTCTTTGATGTCCTTGATCAAGATGGGAACATTGTGAACCCCTCAGAAATTCAGGCACATCTAAAGTACATTCTCTCAGACGACAGGTCTGTGCCCGAGTTTCCCCTGGCATATTTGACCAGTGAGAACCGAGATGTTTGGGCAGAGCTCAGACAGAAGTTGATTCTTGGTGGCAACGAGGAAACCCTGAGGAAAGTGGACTCTGCTGTCTTCTGCCTCTGCCTAGATGACTTCCCGATGAAGAACCTTGTTCACCTGTCACACACCATGCTGCATGGCGATGGCACGAACCGCTGGTTTGATAAGTCCTTTAATCTCATCGTAGCCAAGGACGGCACTGCTGCCGTCCACTTTGAGCATGCGTGGGGGGATGGAGTGGCAGTGCTCAGGTTTTTCAATGAAGTGTTCAAAGACAGCACTCAGACCCCTGCCGTCGCTCCCCAGAGCCAGCCAGCCGCCACCGACTCCTCTGTGTCTGTGCAGAAACTCAGCTTTAAGCTCAGCAGTGCTCTAAAGGCTGGCATCACTGCTGCTAAGGAGAAGTTTGATACCACCATAAAAACCCTCACCATTGACTCCGTTCAGTTCCAGAGAGGTGGCAAGGAATTCTTGAAGAAGAAGAAGCTGAGCCCAGATGCGGTGGCCCAGCTGGCCTTCCAGATGGCTTTCCTGCGGCAGTACGGCCAGACAGTGGCTACCTATGAATCCTGCAGCACCGCAGCCTTCAAGCATGGCCGCACAGAGACTATCCGCCCAGCTTCCGTCTTCACTAAGAGATGCTCCGAAGCGTTTGTCAGGGAGCCCTCCAAGCACAGTGTGGACGAGCTTCAGCACATGATAGCCGAGTGCTCCAAATACCATGGCCAGCTGACCAAAGAAGCAGCGATGGGTAAGGCCCTGGTGGGGAGAACACCTTGGGTCTTGCTTGCCCTCTACGTGCCTCAGTAATACTCCACTCACATCAGTCGGATTCCTACCCATCACTAGGTTTAATGTACTTGCTAAATCCCAGATGATCTTTTTCCTAGGTTAGCCAAGCAGCCAGAGCAGCCCCTAGGGGGCAGAAGCTAAGGTGACACGGCAGGGAACTTTCCCTCATTTAAAGTCGGCCTCAGCTGCACCAGATGGTTTGTTTTGTTGTTGCTCCCCCCTACCCCCACCCCCCACCACGCCCCTTATTGGTCACAGACACATTTTTGGCTGGTTAGGATTTCTAAGCCTGTCCTCTTCACCTCAGCTACAGTATGCTCTGTAAACGGTTCATCTCAGAAGCTCATGACAGTAATCTACTTGGGTTTTTTGAGACAGGGTTTCCCAGTGTAGCTCTCGTTGTCCTAGACAATGAGGCTGAACTCAGAGGTCTACCTGCTTCTGTTTCTGCTGGGGTTATTTTTCTTCAAATTTTTGTGATAAAATTCAAGAATTGGAAAGGACATTAAGGAGCTCATAGTCCAGTCCTGTTATGTAGCATTTAATAGTGTCCTGGAATGAAGAGGTGCTCAAGACGTCTAGTTATTCTTTGTCCATTTTTAAGTTAGGAAGCTAAGCCACTGGCCCAGGGTTACACATGGCTGAGATTAGAATCCTGGGTAGATGTTACCACTTTTCCACCCAGTCAGTCTGTTACTCGTGAACTTTGAGTTTTACCCAGTTTTCTTTTCTTTACCCACTCAAGAAGCAGTGATGGGTGAGGCACAGGTGTGTGTGTGTGTGTGTGTGTGTGTGTGTGATTGAGGAATGAACCCAGGGTCTTGCCCATTGAACCTCATTTCAGTTGTGAAGCTCATGTTCCTTCCTACCATCTCGGTCTGAAATGATTTAGGTTTTTTGTTTGTTTAATTATTTTAGATGTATTATTTTATTGTGTGAGTGTTTTGCCTACCTGTATGTGCACCGTGTGTGTTCCTGCTGCCTGTGGAGGTCAGAAAAGGGCATCATAATCTCCTGGAACTAGAGTTGTGAGCCGCCATGTCGGTTCTGAGAATTGACAGAAGGAACAAATGCTCCACTGGGCCAGCTCTCCAGCCCTTGCTTGTTTTCTGTGTAGTCCTGGCTGACCTGAAACTCAGTGTGTAGACCAGACTGACCTTGAACTCACAGAGATCCTCCTGTCTCTGCCTCCTGAGTTTTGGATATTGAAAGTGTGGCCACCATGCATGGCTTCATTTGTTTTGGACACATGTTTTTTGCCACGTTGTTCATTACTGTCCTTAAACTTGTAATCCTCCTGCCTCAGCTCCCTAGTGCTGGGAGTACAGTTATGCACCACGTTCAGTGTGTTTAGCATCATGCTTCCATGTTAGGTTCATATTTAGCCCATCTGTTGGAAGCTGAGAACATAGTTTTTACATCTTCTGGAGCGCCCTGCTGTATGGTCAGCTGGAGATGTGCGTGCAGTGGTAGAGAAGACCCTTCTCTCACTGAGAACATAGTTTTTACATCTTCTGGAGCGGCCTGCTGTATGGTCAGCTGGAGATGTGCGTGCAGTGGTAGAGAAGACCCTTCTCTCACTTTTCATGTGGTGGTTCCTACCATGGTTAGGGGGTCATCTACACTGTCTTCACTGTGAGGTCCTGAGACTCTGAATTTCCATTTTGTCTCTGACAGGCCAGGGCTTTGACCGCCACTTGTTTGCTCTACGGTATCTGGCAACAGCCAGAGGGGTCACCTTACCTGAGCTCTATCTGGACCCTGCATACCAGCAGATAAACCACAACATCCTGTCCACCAGCACTCTGAACAGCCCGGCAGTAAGCCTTGGTGGCTTTGCCCCTGTGGTCCCTGACGGCTTTGGCATCGCGTATGCTGTTCACGATGACTGGATCGGCTGCAACGTCTCCTCCTACTCGGGACGCAATGCCCGGGAGTTTCTCCACTGTGTCCAGAAGTGCTTGGAAGACATGTTCGATGCCCTGGAAGGCAAAGCCATCAAAACTTAGCTTCCTGGTTGGTGAAAAGCCTCCATTCTTCCTCATGAACATGGGAGTTGGTGTAGCTGGAAGGCACCATCTTGTGCCCAACCAGGCTAGTCCCTGGTGCTTGCGCAGCCAGTGCTGCAGGAGTGAGCGGAAGATTCCAACTGAAGGTGAGGAGAGACTGCAGCTCTAAAGCCTTTGTTCAGGAGATAGGGTTTGGAAAACAATCTCAGCTGTATTTATTGTTTAAATAGAAATAAAACCCAGTGTTGCTATGGTTCCTCTTTTTTCTTATCCTCAACCTTGTGTCATAGTCCCCCAAAGAACTTTCCAACAGCATGCAGAAATTGCAGTGACCTTGGGGTCCTAACCTTGGGATGGCATGGGTCCTCTTTGCCTGTAAGCTTGCCCCGGTCTCTGGGATACAGTCAGTTTAAAAGCACTCCTTCCTAAAGCATGAACTTGCAGGCCAGCTGGGCAGAAAAGCTCTTCCCATGGGCTAGAAGATTACTCCATTTTACTCTTTTCTAGCCAGGTAAAAAAATCCAGTCTTTTTTCTTTTTCTTTTCTTTTCTTTCTTTCTAGAATGTTTTTATTTTTTAAAGTTATTATTTTTTCTTTTTAAGACAGTGTTTATCTGTATCCTGGAACTCACTCTGTAGACCAGGCTGTCCTCAAACTCAAGAGATCCACCTGCTACTGCCTCCTCAGTGCTGGGATTAAAGGTGTGCACGATCACCACCTGGCTATTTTTATTTTTTTAAGTCTCTCTCTCTCTCTCTCTCTCTCTCTCTCTGTGTGTGTGTGTGTGTGCATATTTGTGTCTGTGCAAGGATGGCTTTTGTATATAATCTATTTCCAATAACTGAATTGTTGTACGGCTGAATTCTGGTTTAGGTTTCTCACAAATCATTTTAATTCGTTTTCTTATTTAATCCTCTTCCTAGTTTCTATTATATATATACATATATATATATATATATATATATATATATATGTATATATATATATACATATATATATATATAAAATATATATTGCCTCGTTACAATTTAACATTTATCTCTACACACACACAGTTAATAATTAACATGTCCATTTGCAGCACCATCTGCCATTAATTTTTTTCATCAATGGGTCTGTTTAACCTGTTTCTTTATCTTTTTGGCCATCACAGGCTAATACCAGCTCTGAACACTGTGGCATCTGGTACATCCGTCTTCCATCTGTGAACACAGTTGTAATTTCAATTAAATTTATAAAATAACGTTTTTGAAATGGGTGTCTAAACACTGTCTTCCTATCTGTGCTCATAATATAGGTCTTTGATGACTTTCAATGAAGCTTAGTAGTAGTTTCCATTGTTAGAAACTTGAGGTGAAATCCTTGTTGGTTAGGGAGTGGGTGTTTTCTCGCTGTTGTGTTTCTTTGTGCTCCCTGAGTATCATCAGGACTCTTCCATGCTCTGCACATGCTCCTCCCTGAGAGACACCCACCTAGGCTGCTGCTGTAAAAGGCATCTTCTTGATTTTTGCTTGTCAATGAATTGAAATGCTTTTGGTTCCTCACAGATCTTAAAATCTAGCAGCACCTCTGAACTCCTCTGGACTTTCTACTAAGTTCTTTCTTCTTTTCACCCTTTTTTTTCCTTTTATCACACTTCTGGGACAGCAAAGCCACCAGAAAGTGACAGTGAGTCCTCGCCACCCTGACCTGTCCTCACTCATTAACAGTGCTTGCTCTTGGCTTTCTCCTAATTCTCTGTCTGTTGCGGGTTCTATTGCTGTTTGGGTTAAGTAGGTATTGAATATTACCTGTCTACATAATCTGCTTCACTTTCCCTTCACTGATTGATGACTACTTGAGTTCCCCAACCTTCTTCAACCAAGAGTAATTTCATGAACTGAAACACATAAGGGCTATATAGAGACTAGAAACAAGAAATGCTCTTCCAAAGTCCAGAGCTACCTGTTTGCTTCTAGGGTAACTGACTGGGGTCTAGTGAGTGTGAGACTGCCTTGAGGGAGGCTGGGAGCCCTTCTGTCAGTTACAGAAATACCCAGGAAGCAGGGAATAGGGCAGTTGCAGTAGATATTAGGGGTTTCTACTCCACCTTGGATCATTTAGTTCCTAAATAAAAGACACAAAATCTGTTATTTATAAGTCTTAAAGCATTAGAGCTGGCCAGACATCACCCTCTGTGCTAGTTCATCTACTTGCCTGCCAGTGACCCCGAGCTATCACTGGCACATTCTGCTTGGGGACGCAGGGGCCTCGGCGCTTTCCTCTTTCCTCTCTCTCCTCATGGTCTCTCTTCAGACACCCTCCTGGGACTGGGAGCAAGAACTAGACCAGACTTCTACAGGGGGCTTGGTATAAACAACATGGTTGCCAGACTCGACAGGAGGAAAAGCAGGCACCTTCTACCATTCCCAGGCGTGGCCAGTTGGCGAGCTCCCTTTGTCAGACCCTCTGAACCAGCCTGGGGTCAGAAGTGGGAAAACACGGGCTACAGATGAGATGGCGCAGCAGTTAAGAGCACACAATGTTCTTGCAGAAAACCCGAGTGGGTTTCTAGGATTCACATCGGGTGGGCCACAACTAGTGTGTAACTCCAGCTCTAAGGGACGTGGCATCCTCTTCTGGTCTCCAAAGGAACTTTCACTCACATCCACACACCTTCACATAAATACACACAAGTATACATAATTAAAACATACAATCTTTTTTTTTTCCAGTAGAATATTGGAGAAATAGTGTGCAAACAGGTTTCTCAAATGGTGGTTCCCCAGGTATGAAGGCACAACATAGTCACTGCCTAGTACTGGGATCTTTGGTTCCACAAGACTTAAAGGGTCATGATTATTGTCTTCACTCCAAGAGTTGTCTGCAAGCAGAACAGGGACACGTTGGGACCAGCAATAGGTGCTCCAAAGGCTGATTCCACACCAGGAGGAACTTTCCTGTTAACTCTGACAGGAAGTACCCTATCACAGCAAGTCAACGGCCATCAGCCAGGAATTTTGTGGAGTGGATGGATGTGTGCCAGGGGTGGGCTGCTGGCCTCTGCAGTGAGCTCTGGGGTGTGAAATGACCAGCTAACAGAGGTGCCTGGGTTTGCTGGAAGCCACCGTGATCAGGGAGTGTTTTAGGTTGGAGTTGCTGGGTCCACAGCACCTCTCCATGGGCTTCTCTGCCCTCTGTGCCATTGGCTTCATGCCTTTGATCCTGGAGGCTGACCTGCCTATTTCTTAAGAGCTGGAGAGCCTTTATATAAGCTGTGTGCAAATTGCATCAGGTACAGAATAGGAATTAGAAAGCAGAGCCCCCCAGAGCTCACTCTTACTTGTAGAGGGAGGATTGCTTAGACCACCCTCACACAGCACTGTGGCACCAACAGGGGCTTTATTGGTGGGACTTAGAACTGTGGCAAACCCTGGCATGCAGACTGAGGGCTTGGTACAGGTTCTAGGAGAGCAGAGATGAGAAGCCTTCATGGGAACTGCTGCTCAGGGCACTTTGTCTCTTCTTAGTCCTTACAGGCGAGTCTGCAGGCAAACAGTTCAGCACTTCACAAACTGATGGGTGACCTCGAAAATCCCCACAGACTCCTTAGCCTTTTCATCATAGTCTGTCCAGTCCTATGAAATAAGAAGGCAGCATTAGCCTTTCAAGGCAGAATGGGACAATGTGGACAGTGGAGAACCAGAAGTTCCAAAGCCCGATCCAGGCTCTGAGTCAGCTAGTCACGAATGCAGGAGACCCTTAACAGAGCAGACAACCCAGGCCTAAATTCCACCTCTTGGTCTTGTAACCAGGCGAATCATGTCATTTCCCCAAACCCAAGTTCCTTCCTTTATTAAAAAAGAGAAACAGGAGACTTGAGTGAATGTTAAAAGAATGAAATGAATCGTTTCATTTTCCATTCATATGAAAACACTCAGCATGGTGATTGGAACAAGGTGGACACAGAATGCCACCTAAATGGAGCCAGGCAAACAGAATGAGCGGGTGTTCTTCCATCACAGCTAGAGCAATAGGCTGAATTGATGCAGGGTTGAATTAATGATGCAGGGTTGAATCAATACTATAGGTGATCACTGCAAGCACTTCAGCTACTGCTCCTAGGAGAAACAGGGTTAGCTTCTCAAGATTTTCATTAACCAGTAAATACCTCTGTTTCACGTGTTTAAGAATAGCATATTTACTATATTGCTCTGTAACTTGGGCCTGAGTGAAGCTTATCTACTGTGCACTTTCTGTGCCTTCCTGCATGCATATCCACAGGACCGCCTGGTGGTGACTGTGCTGGAGGAACTGCAGTCTGCAATGAAGCTTATGGAGTTCGGGTGGGCTGTTAGCAAGGCAGCCATGGTGGACCTTGGAGAGGCAAAGCCCCAGGGGACGGTGCTCAGAGCCCCTTGCTGCTGCCCGGCCTTAGCGTGCTTGATGATTTCATGTTCTTCTCACATTTATGGTGGTGCGATTATTTTGTGGGAGATTCCCACCCATCTCTGGGCAGTTTACCTATAGCACATAGAGTGATGATGCTCTTCCCAGGACAGTGCTGTTTAGACGGATTAATGATTCAGCTGAACTTTCTGAGAAGAGTTTAAAGATAACAGGTGGCCAGGGGTTCTTATGAGGGATCTAGAGAAGATGGCAATAAAACTGAAAAAGACCTTTTTTCCAGCTGGATGTGAGATTTACTGGAGAGGGGAAATAAGAAGAGGGAAATTTCAGCCATTGTTAGCCCACGAGTCTTGCCTGTGAGAGACAGACAAGCTAATTATCAAAAAGCAATTATGTTCCTGTAACCATGGTTAGGGCCGAGTGTCCTGGTCATGGAGCGTACAGACGTATTTATAGGGCTGAGGTATGCACCTCAAGGAAACAGTTGTAAGAGGAAAATAAATGACCCTATTGGGAGTGAAAGAGAAGGAAAGTGGATGGTCAGTGAGGCCAGTGCAGCAAGGTTTTGTAAACTAGAACAAGAATGAAAGTTGGCCACGCTGTAACAGCAAACCCGCTGCCAGCCAGTACAAGAAAATTGGCTGAAATATACTTTGCATAAACTCTGTTAATCAATAATAAAAAAGAATTAGTGCTTTGGGATAAAGATGTAATTATGGGAGGAAAAATAGGGGAGAATGTTTAACTACATGTGGGCTTCTGAGGAAATTTGTTTTCTGAAATATGTGACTTATAATTATGAGGTGATTTCTTTCTGCATACAGACTTCTCAGTAGTAGAAAAGAGAAAAAATAAGAGAGAATAGGAGAAAATATGAGCTTGCTTCAACCATAGCATGTCTGTGTGTCTTCTTCTTGCCATCTTCACAGTTCCCCTTCAGGACCCTGACTTGCTGGAGCTGGACTCTGGCGACCGCCCTTAAACATTATACCTACGGCCATTTCAACAGCAGAATCACCAACCAAGAGCACAAAAAACTGGAGCTAGCTTGGAAGCCCTGTTCACCCAAAAGAGAATTCCCACCAGGTACCACATAACACCTTGCAGGATCCCCAAGTCTCACCTTTTCTTGCAGATTAATGTCACTGAAGACTGTCCTCGACTCCACACCTTCAGCAGCAAACCCAGCCTGCAGGAGACAGGAAGGCAGCAGGGAGGGTGGGAAACTGAGTGTCTGTGAAGACTAGCCCGGGGCTGTTCTTCCTAGCAAAGCCTTCTAGATGAAAGGCAACTTCAGCACACACAGCTGCTCCTGGAAACTCCAGATTCCAAGTGACTCGGCACTGCTGTGGTGTCTCTGATTTACAGCCCTGGCCCAGAAGACTGCCCTGGTTTCCTTGCTGTTGCTGTGATAATCATATGACCCAAAAGCAGCCTGGGAGAGGCAGGGTTTACTCTCGTACAGCCCGTCGTCCAGGAACCTGCAGACAGGCGCTGAAGCAGAGACTATCAACAGCCTGCTTCCGGGCTACTGTTCTTTCCCACCCTTTCCTTCTTTCTCTACCCCATGCCGTCCCCTTCTTGAGACAGTCTCACTACGTAGCTCTGGTTGACCTGGAACTTACTATGTAAACCAGGCTGGCTTTGAGCTCACTGGCATCCACCTGCCTCTGCCCCTCAAGTGCTGGGATGAAAGGCGTGTGACCAGGCCCAGCCTCAGTTAGTTTCCTATATAGCAGTTGGGACAGTTCTCCAGCTGAGGCTCCCCACTCAGGTGATTCTAGTTTGTGTTAACAAACTAACCAAGTGTAAGGTGACCCTCCCATCACTGCATCTGTTGAAGGGCCTGGGCATGCACCCCACTTCCCTCTCTGAACCTTAGTTTGTGGGTGTTTATTTGGTGAGACAGGTCTCTCTACATATCTCTGGCTATCCTGGAATTTGCTATGTAGACTGGGATGTCTTTGAACTCACAGAAATCCACCTGCTTCAGCCTCCTGAGTGCTGGGATTATAGGTGGAACCCACTATGCCTGGCTCTGAACCGAGGTTTTATTTGTTTGTTTTGAGACAGGGTCTCACAGATCCCAGGCTGGCCTTGAACCTTCTGTGCCACTGAAGATTTTTGTTTATGAAATGGGGGTGCCAACACTATCTTTTCTAACTTACCTCACAGATGTACTGTGAGGTGCCAATGCATACATAATGGGATGAGCACTGGCCTAAGCCTCAGACAGATCTGGGTTCAAATCATAGCCCCTGCTTACTAACTGTGGGACTCCGGCCTGCTGCAGTCGCTGAAGTTCCCTAGTCTAAAAAGTAGTATGAATCACTCTACGGGTTATACTAAGGAAGAAATGAAGCAGCACAGAAAGGTGAGGGCATGGAACACAGCACACAGTAGGCATTTAATAAGTGTCAGTTACTAGTCAAAGACTTCCTGATTTGTGTTGTAGCTCAGTGCTAGAACACGGAAGGGGAAAGCAAGATGGAGAATTCCTATTTTAGTCTCTGTATGAAGAAAGTTCGCTTACTGCATTCTCATCCCAGAGTCTTAAAACTACATACCTGAGGCTGGAAGTCAACTGGTTCAAGGCCCCGGCACTCAAACTCCACTATCGTCTTGAACTTCTCGTTGTCTTCAGCCTAGAGAGGAAGTGAATTGAGGGCTAGGCCCAATGGGCCCTCAGGAGACTCCCCTCCCCTGTGCCCTTTGCCCTTTCTACCATGTGGGCCCTTCCTGCACCCATGAGCCTAGAATAGAACCCAGAACAAGCCAGTCCTTTAAAAAACAGAAAGCCTGTCTTGGGTACTGCTCCCGATAGGACCTTGTGTAGACATGGATTGTGCAGAAGAGTAAGGGTCCTTGGGTCAGCCTTCCTGCGTGTCAACAGAGCAGAGGAAGTCCTACAAGCTTGTTATCAGGATCTGACTCATACACTGAGAGCCAAGCACTGGCCCTAACACTATGTTCAATGAGTGGTAAGTGACCAAGAAGACAAGAATGTTAAGTTACAAGGGCTCTAGACCATCCCTATGGTCCCACTGGGCTCTAGACCATCCCTATGGTCTCACTAAGTACACCATGACCTTTTGCTAACCATCCACCATGTCGGGCTGGAGAGAGGGCTCAGAGGTTATGAGCACGGTCTGCTCTTCCAGAGGTCCTGAGTTCAATTCCCAGCAGTTGTTATACATGGTGGCTCACAACCATCTGTAATAAAATCTGGTGCCCTCTTCTGGCCTGCAGGCATACATGCAGGCAAAAAACGCTGAATACATAATAAATAAAATAAAAAATAAAACCAAAACCAAACATCCACCATGTCATGAGAAGGGCTGGGTAGCTCTTGGAAGGTGGGTAGCCAGGAAATCCACGCCTACTTCACCCACAGGCTCAGATGACCAAGCACCATTCCATGTACTTTCAGGGAAACACTGCAGTGGGTGATGAGGGTGTGGTAGACAAAAGGTACTGAGTTAAGTGCATGAGCGTAGATGAGCAGGGGCGTGGTGCACCTGGACCCGGAGCATTCAGAGTATAATGAGCCTGAGCCGAGCCCGGGCCACCTAGTGAGACTAGACTCAAGCAAAACAAAGCATTAAGCACATGGGACAATGTCCAGGGCAGGCCTCTGATGCAGCCGCTCTGACTGACCCCACTCCTCCAGGCCATCAGCTCAGATTTAATCCCACCATCCCGACACCACAGCAGGAAACTTACATTGTAAGACTTGATGGTGCTGCTCAAAATTTCTGAAATACAAAAAGAAAAGGCTGACTTGAATCTCTACCCAGGCTCCGCTCAGGTGCACAGACACGACCTGGGAGAGAGCTGCGCAGGTTTTAGTACTTCAGACCTAAGTCCACCCCTGGACAACACAAGCCTGCTTCCAGTCAGCCTGGAGGCCTGGAAGGCACCGCCGGACCTACCAATAGAGTTTTCCCGTGCACACAGCTTGCACTTCTGGACCATGGAGGCACTGCCTCGGCCTCCTTTCAGCGCCACGCTGTCCTGACAAGAAGCAAAAAGAATCTCTAGTCATGTAACAGCTAGATGCAAGGGTCCCAGAGAGATCTCATCCCACCACCTCATCCAATGGCACAGACTAAGACCATAGGAGTCAGTCACTTGCTGACGAGTGACAAGAGGGTTAAGGGGAGCTCAACAGTAGAGCATGCTCAGGGTGAGGAAAGCTAGATTCAATCCCCTGGATGGGGCAGGATCCTAAGGAGTCTTCTCGTGGCTGAGAACCTCTTGATTTTGAACTCTGTCTCATCCAAAGATTCCTGTCACTCCCACCATGTGGGTCGTACTGGTGTTCTCTCAGTACCTGCTCCCCGAGAGGTCAGAGGAAAGAGATGAAGACACAGGGGCCTGTGTGTGTGTGTGTGTATGGTGGGACCATTACCATCAGCCGGATATATTGCCACTTCTCTGAAATCTCACCACAGTTGCCACATTTCATCTTGGGGAAGAAAAAGAGTATTAGCTGAGCAGGAAAGACACCGGGGGAAGGGTAAGTCCAGTGTAAAGCAAGTTCAGAGCCTAAAACCACCTCTTAATTCATTTATTTTAGATGAACTCTTACTACGGAAACCCAAACTGGTTTTGAACCTGAGCTCTTCCTGCATCTGCTTTCCAAGTACTGGGATTACAAGTGTGCCACTATACCTAATGTACTCTACCTTCTAGGTGATTCTTACATCATCCTACAGTCAGTCCCAATGAGGCCATGAGCAGATTGACCTCCAGGTAAGAACAAGCTGTTTCTGATGCTGTCACCCCCTAGAATCAGTGCCATTTGGCTGGGACTCCAGGTTGTCACAGGTCCCCAGCAACTCTGCTGGTTAGGAGCTCTGTGCTTAGGGTCCTGAGTGCTGGGGTTAGCAGGTCATCATGCTGTCACTCTCCTTCATTATTCTGTGTTTCTTCTAGTCAAAGAAGTTCAGTCTTCAAATGGGCCCTGGAACTCCTGCTCTAAACATTTGGAAATAAGAGCTGTGGGTGCAATGGGAGAGCACTTGTCTAGTACTGGGGTGGGGTGTGGACATAAAAGTGATCACTTATGGCTTTGGTTGGGTATGTGAGTCACTGAGACAGACTAGGAGAGTAAGGCAGAATCTGGGACAATGAAGAGCCTCCCGCTGTCTGGGCCTCTACAGACCGTATGGGCAGGGTCCCGAGCCAGTTTACTAGCACCGTGTGAGAACAGAGGGTGGCCAACGTTCACAATAGGCCGAGCAGCAAATAAAACAAGCTGAGTTTATTCACCAAATTAAGTAATCACATGGCCCCTTCAAATACCATTTTGTTCAGTGTATGTTTACAAACCAAGAGCTGGAAGGATTTCACATCAGGAAGAGTGCTAGCATGCGGTCCCAAATTCAGATAGACACCCCCAGAACCAAAGTGGGGTAAAAACAGAAAACTCCACTGTGTGAGGAGGCTGAACATCTGTAATCCTAGCAAGAAGATCACGAGTTCAAAGTCATCCTTTGCTACAAAAAGAGCTCAAGGCCAGCCTACATTACATAAGAATAATGTGTTTTGTTTTTTAATGTTTGTTTGCTTTTTGGTTTTTTGAGACAGGATTTCTCTGTGTAGCCCTTGCTGTCCTGGAACTCACTCTGTAGACCAGGCTGGCCTCGAACTCAGAAATCTGCCTGCCTCTGCCTCTCAAGTGCTGGGATTAAAGCATGCACCACTACTGCCCGGAAAGACTAATGTTTAATCAGTAAAAATAAAATCTAAAATTCCATCCGGAAAAACTCACTTAGATGCCTGGTTAAGTACCTCAGACCCAATGGAACGAAAAGCTACCAGTTCAACACTGAGATCTCGGTTGGTCCCTGAGCCCTAAGATGCCCAGGGCTTCCCCATGCTCCTCCCTTTCCCAGGAGGAATCCGCCTTCCGTCGCACCTTCAGGTACCACCGGAAGTCCTCGCCCACTGGCCGAAGGTTCGTGACGTTCTCCAGCGTGGCTTTGAGCTGCAGGGCGATTTTCTGAGAAGAGGGCGGGACAAGCTGAGTGCATGGCTTCCTCTGTGTGCCTCGGCCCACTCCGCCCCTCCCGGGCCTCACTCCTTCCACTCTCTCCTGGCCCGAGCTCGCAACTCTGAGAGCTCCTCGCCGCCTCCGTCCCACCTCTCACTCGGCTGCTACCGGATGGGATGCCCCAGTGGCGAATTGCCTCCCCTTACCCCCATAGCTGCCGGGTCCACGTTAAGTCGCTGCGACAGCTGCTTTCCGGCCTGTCGTAAAAGGCTGGCGTCGCCGCGCAGTCTCAGAGCGGGTGGGCGGGGAGCAAGGCTTTGGGGAGCGGTGCCGGCTGGCTTTTTCTACCTTGTCCCGCCTTAACCTGCCGGGCAGGGCTGTCCTTGGTAGGTTCGCTGGAACAGGTGTAATCGCTAATGCCAGAGATGGGTCCTGATTCTCAAATCTATGCCTTCACTAAGCAAGCCCTCGGTTCTCTGTCCGACTTCCCACCACCTTGTGGTCCTGAGGCTTCTCGGATTACGTTGCAGCCTCCCAGATTATGGTAGTCGCCCTCTAAACCGCCCCCTGGATCTACACGGTCTGATGCTGCGACCTTTCCCACGGGGCTGCCCTGTGTCCACGTCCTCCTCGTGGAACCTATGAAGGAACAGAGCTGGCTTTCCCTCACCTTAATCTTATACTTAGCGACACTGCAGGCGCTGGGGGCACCACCATTCGAAAACACGCCCCCGACAGGGTCTCTGTCCTGGCTGTCCTGGACTCGCTTTGAAGAGATGACTGGCCTCGAACTCAAGAGATCCACCTGCCTCTGCCTGCTGAGTGTTGGGAGTAAAGGCGTGCACCACATCTGGCCCCCCACTTTTATGGCCCAGTCTTTTTAAGTTGTTATGTGCTTGAGTGTTTTGGCAGGTAGTACTCCTGTATGTATGCACTCCACATGCATGCAGCTCCCACCAAGGCTAAAAGAGGTACCATAAATAGCCCTTTGTGACAGACTGATGTGAGCCATCCTGTGGATGTTAGGAATGGAATGAGATCCTCTCCTAGAGCAGCAAGTTTTCTTAACTGCTGAGCCATTCATTCCCCTACTTACTGGACACCACCAGACTGGCCTGGAAGTGTCTCATGGCATCCTGACATGTCAGATAAAAATGATATCCCTAACTTGAAGCAGAGTATGGAAAGTCTGAGGATGCCTGGGACCTTGTCTCAGACTGGAATGTCTCTAAGGATATGTATTTAGGCTCATGTCTGTTCAGTCAAATGAACCCTATCAAGTCTCATTGCTTCTGGTGCAATCTAATCAGCGATTTCCCAGAAGCTATGAAATTTAAGTAATGGCAATCTACCTACTGAACAGTTTCCCCTCACACTGAAATAAAGGACATGTAAAAAAGCTCAGCTACAATTTTATGCCTGAGAAGCTACACTAATGCTAGCCAGGTGTTTTACTACTGAGCTATAACTCCAGCAATTAATTATCTTGAAAATCTCCAGGGTTCCCATTTCCCTTGAAACTTAAAAATCCAGGTTGAGCTGGCTGTGGTGGCACCTGCCTACAATCCCAACACTTGGGAGACTGATCCCAAGTCATCCTGGACAGCAAAGGGAAGGGAGGCTTTGTCAAAACAAAATCCAAGTACCTTGTCCTAGAACATTGCTAATGAGGTTTCTCAACTCTCAATGTATTGACTTCTTTAGATGTGTGTGCTAGCCTAGCACACAGCCATGACGCAGCACAGGGGTGGAAGTTCTGAGTCAGTTCTTGCCTCCCACCTTGTTAAGACAGGGCCTCTTTCTGCTGCTGGGTGGCTTAGTCCTGGCCCAACGTGGCTTCCAGGAATGTGGATGCTGCTCAAGTTCATGCAGCTAAAGCTTTTACTGCCAGAACCATCTGCTTGGCCCTCATTAAAGTTTTAAACCTTTCCCCATAATTTCCTGTAAAATGGTAGTTTTTAGACAGTTGCTTGGGTTTTTTTTCTTTCCTTTGTCAAGTCTCCTACAGAATGTTTGTATTTTACAGATTGAGAATTCATATAGTCAGTTGTTTAGAAAAATAACAAAGACGTTATCACATTTATTAAAGATCATCATTTATTGTTTATAAAAATTGCCCCAATATACAGAAAAAAAATCCTAATTATGGAAACTAAAAACTCCCACCCACCTTGTGTCCACAATATTTAATCTAGATTGGTTTAATCTTGAAGTGTAATCCAATCAGACTGAAGACTAAACACTTCAGGTCCTGGACAAGATAATAAAACACTCGTAAACCTTCTGGATCCCTAAAACACAAAAGAAAACCAAAATGTTTAAGCAGAGGAAAATGGGCAAATACAAAAAATGTAATAACCCCGATTACTATAAATATGCTCCTTATTAAGCTATTTACAGTAATAAAACCCGAGGAAGCACATGTCCATTAACAAGGATCACTTATTAAAATGGTGTGTTATGCTGTTTCTACTGTGAAAATACATAAAATTAAGGGGGAAAACTGTGATTTCTTAAACAGATTTTGTCTCTTGTGCTTTCAATACAAAACTATTATAGAACTGGAAATTCAGGTCAGTGGTGGATAAACACTATAACCATGTTCAATTCCCAGCACCACAAACCTAAACAAAAAGTCCCACCTCCAGCACAGGGGGAGGGGGTTAAAACTTGTTTGTTTTTGAGGCTGGATCTTGTTATACAGATCAGGATGGCTAATCATGAGATTGCTGTGTTGTTTTTTAAAAACAAACTCTCAATTGTTTGGTTTTATCAATGAAGACTCAGGAGCCAGATGCTGGAGTAAGAGCCTCCTAGCTCAGAAGGGCAGGGAAAGCACCAGCTGACCTTCCTCCTCAGCCAATGTCCCAGAAGCCATCTCCGAAGAACCGCCTTCAAACTGAAGGCCCCTCCCTTCTACTTCTTGTGCATCTCTGTCTCTGCTTTCCTGACTTCCTGTTACTCTCTCTAGTTTTTTTCCTATGTTCACTCTGTCAACTGTTTGCTCTGCCTTTTGGCCTATGCTTGACTTTACTTAATCATGTTTACAATATTCAAGCAGAAAGCTCTTGGATTGAAGGTGTGTGTAAAGGCTGAGCCACACCCTACAGGCAGGGTATTTCAAAGTAAATAACAACAGTGTAATCAGATGTTCCTGTGCTATTCCTCCCCCAAGTACTTGAGATACAAGCATGTACCAGCATGCCTCAGCTCCTGGTGTTTTCTAAGACTATTTCATGTATTTTCTACAATGACCATCTATTGCTTTCAGAATTGAAGAAAAAAATATTTAAAGTAGTAAGCAGGACTGACAAGTGTGTCCAGGAAGCAGAGAGCCCACCAAATTCTAAGGTTCTTTATAGCAGACAGAGTCACATCCCAGGGCCAGAATTCACACCACTGGCAACATGCATTTGAAAACTTAGATGCAAGATTTCAAATTTCCCCAAGTCTGAGATGAGCTAGTCTGAAGAGTCAGCACTGAGAAGAGTTCACAGCGAGAGAGAGCAGCACTGTGTGGCCTCATCTCATTTCCTCTTCTGGCTGTCACTACGCATTCTTCCATGTCACTGAGAAGTGGTAACTACATGAACTACATGTAAAAGAAGCAATTTCTGAAATACACCTGGCCCGACTCCATAGGCTCTGCATTGTGGGCTCAGCCACAAGCGGATATACTTAGGTCTATGAGCTTTCCAACCATCATGTGTATGTTCAAATTTTCTCTTGTCATCATTTCCTAAGCGATAACAGCTATTTTCCAGAATTTGGTTTTACAAAGATGACTTAAAGAATATGGGAAGTACACAGGCTTGAAGCTAACATGACACTATTTTATGTAAGGAAATTAAGCACTAAAGATTCTAGTACCAAAATTCCTGAAACCAACCCCTCCACAATACTGAACCACTGTGACCTGGAGCCCCCTCTGAATGAGGAGGACCACACACTTCTGGGTATGTCTGCACCACATCTTTCTATGCTGCCCCCCATGTGGTTGACACTTCAACTGATTATGTCATATATGCTTACTTGGACTGGTTGACATCAATAAGGGAACCAATTTTTGATGTTGTAAAAGAAATGTGTTCATCTCCAATGACGATTTCAAGCTCCTAAAAACATAAAAAATATATATATATCACAAAGTTAGACAGTACTGGTTCATTCATCAAGCACCCAGGACAAGGGCTCATCCAAACTCTGGTCTTTATGCTTGCATTACTAGTGTGTGTGTGAGAGAGATGCAAGTAGGCATGAATCTCAGAGCATATTCACGGAGGTGTGAGGACAGCCTGCAGAAGCTCTCCTCACACTGTACGTGGGTTATGGAGATCGAACATAAGCTGCCAGGCGTGGCCACAAGAGCCTTTACCCATGATCCATCTTGCTGCTCCCATCCCCATCCCACCTTAAAAAGAAACACAGGTTAATGCCGCCTCCCAGTCTCCTCTCCAGCATCCCCTAAAGCGGCCGTATACTCCTTCCACTTGTTTTTTTAGACTTAGCAGCAGCTTTTAAAACAAATGCCCACAGTACGTGTGTGCGTTTTTTCAGTCAATATCACTTCTAAGATTTACCCTCGCTGAGCTGCCCAGCACTTAATGCTCTGAACACACATTTCATTACTGAGTGGACTGAAGTCCCCAAGTTCTGTCACTATAAATGATGTGGCAAGAGCATTCTAGGTCGTGGGGCTGAGCTCCGTAAACCTCTGTGCTAGCCCTGAGGTTAGGTCCCCAGGCCCACTCTGCTAGTTCCTACCTACATGGCTGTCGAGGTGGCTGCACGGACGCCATTCCAACCAGCAGTGCCTGGCTCTTTCTAGCCTTTTAAAGACCCAGGTGGGGCTTTTAAGTGTTCTCCTAATTTTACAGGTTACAAGTCACCTGTACATCTTTTCTGTGTTTACTGGCTATTATTTGAGTCTATAAACCGTCTACTTATAGCCTTTGCAACATTTTCTCCCTATTCCAGGTTATCTTTTTATTAATTTAAATATATTTTCTAAGTATCTCCATCCAGTCTGTAGCTTGTTTCAACTTTATTTTAAGGTTTTTTTGTTTGTTTGTTGAGACAGGGTTTCTCTGTGTAGCCCTGGCTGTCCTGGAACTTGCTCTACAGACCTGGCTGGCCTTAAAACTCACAAGATCCACTTGCCTCTTCCTCCTGAGTGCTAGGATTAAAGGCATGCACCACCACGGCCTGGCTACATTTTAACTTCCAATGAAGACAGATTTAATACCTCTTTTCCTTTAAAAAAAAGTTTTTTGTTTTTTTTTAATTTTTTTGAGATGGGTCTCACTACATAACTTTGGTTGGCTTAGAACGTGCTATGTAGATCCAGGCTAGCCTAGAACCCACAGAGATCCACCTGCCTGTGCTTCCCAAGTGCTGGGATTAGATGCATATGCCACCATCCCCATTTAAAATTTTACAGTGCCACCCACCCTGAGCTTTAGGATAGAAACATGGGGCTATGCAAGGCAGGAGAGACATGGAAACAGAAGTCTGGAGTAGAAAAATAAGTAGCACCCGAGGTGGAATTATCTTTCATTTTGTAGTTATCAAAATGGAAAGCTGGCTCAGTGGTTAAGAACACTGACTGCCCTTCCAGAGGACCTGAGTGCCTTCCCCAGCACCAACGTGGAATTAGTGATTCCTTAGAACAGGGTATTCCTAGTCATGTAGGGCTCCCTCCTCCCATAGAGCAGTAGCTGTCCTCTTTGTTGTAAATAGTACAAAGTGCAGTCAATCAAGCACTCACCTGCCGGCCCACTCGATCAGGAGGGGGCCACAGAGCATCATCTTCTTTGGTGATTTCACTGTCATCAATAATTCTCTTTAATTCTTCCATCACACTTTTATGTACATAAGCCTGAAATCAAGTTTAAAAATATGAGCCTACAGGGGCCATGTAGGTTCTCCTTTAAACCACCGTACCCCGACAACATCTAACACAGAGAGCAATAGGAGATAAAAGGACAGTCCCTGAAGATCTGCTTCTGGCCCCTGCAGAAGGAGGGTCAGGATCAAGTGTATCTGACGACGGTGTTCCAGCTCCCCAGCCTCCTGCTGGCCCGGCCCCTTCACACACACCTTCTCGCTGCTGTGGTTTGAATGTTTGTGTACCCCAAATTAAGTTGAAATTTAATTCCCTGTGTGAGAATAGTCAGAGGTACAGCCTTTAGTACAGATCAGGGCACAAGGACAGAGGATGCAAGGGGATTAATTATCTGTCCCCTTATGCCCCTTTGTCAAGTGAAGAACAGAGTTTGTTTGGGAGGCTACAGCAATAAGACACTATATAGAATAGACAGGGTCCTCACCATACACCAAACCTTGAAATTTGGGTCTTGGAATTCACTGAGAGGCGAATCTATTCTTTATCCCCAGTCTCAGGTATCTTAATATGACAGTGTAAATAGACAGAGATACATCTTTACTCTGTGCTATGGCTTGGACATGATTTCACTGTGTCCTTCCCAACTCCATTTATGTGACTAAAGGTTTAGTCCTCCAGGTGGTACTATGGGAAATGGTACAAACCTTGAAGAGGTGGGAATTAATGGTGGGTCCTTAGATCATTGCAGCGTATCAGCAGAGGAATTGTGGGACTCCAGCATCTGTGTGTTTCTCTCTCTTGGTATGAGGTCACTACATGATCACACACACACATTCTCACTACTACAGTGAGGTTTGGATTTTGAATCTCGGGATGATGAGCTAAATCTCTTCTTTATGTTTGAGAGTCTCATTAAGCCCCACTGCTTCAAACTTGCTATGACTGTAGCTAATTAACTAATTATTTTTTTTAAAAAAGCTTTTCCAGACAGTTTCTCTGTATAGACCTGGAACTTGCTCTGTAGATCAGGCTGTCCTCAAACTCAGAGATTCGCCTCATTTTGCCTCCCGAGTGCTGGGATTAAAGTCATGTACCATCACCACCATCACCATCACCGCCACCGCCACTACCACTGCCCGTGTTCAACTTGAATTTCTAATCCCCCTGCCTTCAACTACAATGTCCTGGGATTGCAGGCCTGTGCCATTCCTGGTAGTAATCCTGCAATAGTCTGTCAGATATATTGCTATAGTGGTAATAGACAATTAATACACCCCACTTTTTAAAGACAAGGTTTTATGTAGCTCAGACTGGCCTTGATGACCTTAAACTTCTGATCTTCTTGCTTTCACCTCCCTAGTGCTGACATTATAGATATGACTACCATAACCAGTTTCTGTGATGCCAAGGATGAAACCCAGGGCCTCATGAAGACAAGTACTTTGCTTTTGAGGAACACTAGGTCATGCAAAAAAAAAAAAAAAAAAGAAAAAAGAAAAAGAAAGAAAAAAGATATGCTGCTGACTTGACTTGGCATAAAATTAACTCTAAATTGTATGAAGACATACTGACTGTTATATTTACAAGTGTAACAGTGGTTAAAAGAAAAACAATTTTGATGAAGCCTTAATGATATAGCAGAAATCCCAGAAGAATGGAACACGTGAACTTTACTGAGAGATGGATATGCTCAAATTTCTATCATTATCTCTTACAAGCAAGAGTAACTATGAACAAGCCTCAAATTTAATATCTAGGCCATGATTTTCCTATATGTAAATATGGCAGACTACTTTGTCACATGGGTTTTTAATAATCAGGATTAAAGAACATACATACATGTAAAATTCCTAGAGTCACACAAGGCATCAGTCTGCGTTTAAAGACTTTCCCGATTCCTTTCCCCTTCAGAAGCAAATTCAATGCTCTCTTCATAGTCTATGAACTAGGAACTATATCAAACACTGTAAATATATTGAATTCTGTGATAGCACTTGGGACTGGAAGGTAGGCTTTCTTATCCTTTGTTTTACAGAGACCTAGTTCAGCCAGAGAACTTGTCTGAGGTCACATGGTCAGTACAGGGCATATGGAGGGTACAAACCAAGACACACAGGTTTCAAATAGTTACTAGCAATTGATTCAGCACTGGGGAAAAAAAGCGAATTGGAGATCTGTGAAATAATCTAGCTGTTTAGAAATAAGTGCCTGCTTCCCACACCTCGTCTTTTGTTACAAGTACTAGAGAGGGCATAGACAATGGAAATCTGAAGGCTAACTCGTAGTGAAAGAAAGGTCTGTACCTCTTTCCTGATCATGACGTCATTTTTGTAATTGCTGTTGTTGGCATATCGCAGTTTACCTTCGGGAGAAAAAAAACAAAAGAATGCAACGTATTAGACAACACGAACAAAGCATCATTACCCTCCGAAGAATATCAGCTTTGCCTGAATTATATCCACTGTTTCCCAGCTGTGATATTAGTCTTCTTGGCACTTCACTTTAAACTACCGGACAACACAAGATGGACCTGACAGTGAACTGGAGTCCTGGCAAAAGGCTGAAACGAACACAAAAAGAACACATTCTCAATTCTGGCAGACAGCCTTTCTGCAGGTTAACATCCTTGGCTGTAAACAGGATTTTTAATTGCTATCTTACTTGCACAGAGAACATGATGATGTTCAACTGGGTTGTGAAAGTACTTTGGAAACTAAGGTAGTCACATGCAAGCAAACCAACAGGCAGGCATGCACAGTCACTGATTTCTGCATTTTTAAACTGAGCACATTTGGTTCATAAGGCCCCTTGTGTATGTGGACAGCCAAAAGGTCTGCACTATAATTTTGGAACAGACAGGGCTACATAGTACGAATCTGTCTCAAAAATCAAAACAGTAAAACAGCCCACAGTGTATTAGGTGTGGTGGTAGAAAGAAACAGAGTCAACTTTGGAAAGAACCACCTAATGTAGGCTGAAGGTCTGTGAAGTTTCGTAAATAAAGTTACTTTGGTGGGTGGGCTGGCTATGGGAGGAATGACATTAAAATGTAGATTCAGGTTAAGGATCCAAGAAAAGACAAGATGGTGTTTTGGACACAAGACACAGGGAAGAGAATGAAAACTGGGGCTGGAAAGGCAGGCAGGACTGCAGTCTTGGCTGTATGCCAGGGTAGGGGTTTGAATTTTGTCAGGAAGGTAGAGGAAAGCTATTGACAGTATCAGAGAACTAGAGTGAGCTAATTACATAGGCCTGTTGCTACACTTTCTTGTCTAGGATACTTTTTAAAGAACAAACCACATCTTTTCTCTTTTCAGTTGTTTCCTCTTGCACCTACTCATGCCTTATAAATACTGTATAGTGAGGCTCCTGTCTAACATCACAGCCTACTACTTTCCTTCAGTCACCCCAACGACCACCTGAAATATGTCTGGCTCTTTGAGGTCCTATGACCATGACACTTGCTACCTCTATAGATGCTTTTCTTCCCGAACTTCAAAAATTGATAACCTTTTCAATTACGGCTTAATTCAAACACACACTCTTCAGAGTGCTCTCTAAAAGTCACCTTATTTTCTGATCACTCCTCACTACAAGAGATCACTGTGGTTTCTTCCGGCTTTGAAACACATGTTCCACGAGAGGGGAAGTTTATTTTCGTTGCTCTGTCCCCTGACTGTAAAACAACCCGTTCTGAGATGAACATTAAATCTTTGTTGAAATGTAAGCAATTTGGCTTTTTAAAACGCTACGAAGAAGAATCTCCAGGGGAGGAAGAGAAAGAACCAATGAAGCCGACAAAAGAATGCGCCTTTCACAACCCAACAGCACCACCGGTCTGAGTCCCTTGCTTCGCTCCGCCACATTCCGGCGGCCGCCTTCTCCTCCGCCATCCCCCGGGTCCCGTCCCGCTGCCCGCAGGCGGGAGGCCGCTCTTACCGTCAGGTCGAAATTCAAACTCCAGGAACTCATGGCCGAACTTGCCTTTGTGACCTACGTAGTAACGTAGGTAAAAATCACTCTCCATGCCTCGCAAGGAGCAAGCAAAACGGAACTTTAGGAATAGATGACACTACCTCGGCCTGCTGTCTGCGTCTTACTCTAGCCTAATGGTGGCGCGCGGAAATGACGTCAGCCGCCGCGACGTTAAGAGTTTTTCACTCTCCGGAGGCGGGAACGAGATTGCCACACCCCCTCGCTTGGAAGCAAGATCAAAATCACTAGGCTCCCTTCATTGTAAATCGAGAGTTCTGGAAGGTCTTGGGATCCTTGAACTGCATCTGGAGAGAGTTTGACCTAGGTTTCAGCCCAACACTGAGCGCTGGAGTCCAGTGAGGTGCAACCTCAATTGAAAGAGACAAGTGAGTCGAACGAGGCTATTCACACTCTAGACCTAGATGGGTTTCCACAGTAAAATGCAGCAAAATGATTTGCCCACCTGTGAGCATGCTGTCCCCCTCTCCTTCTTCCACTCCTAGTGTGTGGATCAGGAGTTGGCTTTGAGGCGGGAGAATAGTAGTGAATGTCTATGGTTTAGCGCTAAAGAGCATAATACAGAGGGGTCACGAGTTTGAGACCAGTGGCTGCATACTAAGACCCTGTCTCGAAAAACAAAATTGGCTTTACTTAACTGTCTTTTAAGAAAGTGGTTTTCGGGGCTGGAGAGATGGCTCAGCAGTTAAGAGCACTGGCTACTCTTCCAGAGGTCCTGAGTTTAATTCCCAGCAACCACATGGTGGCTCACAACCATCTGTAATGGAATCTGATGCCCTCTTCTGGAGTGTCTGAAGACAGCAACGGTGACATGTACTCACATGTATAAATAAATCTTTAAAAAAAATTGGTTTTCAATGACTCCTTCCCCTTTCCACAATGTTGCCTGAAACTTGCCTGCATTTAGCTAACATTCCTTGCCGCTGTTTACATGTAGCAGGGTACTGCTACACGATCCAGACTGACCTGGAACTACTAACCCTCCTACTTCATCCTCTAGAGGATCACCACTCATGAACAAGTTAGTTGCCTTTCATTCTTTCATGTCTTTCAAGCTAACTGATGTCTAGGATAGGTGTCATCTAAATGAGTGTTCGATCCCTACTCCTAGTCAACGTCTTTGATACCTGCACTTCAGAGGCAGAGTGGAGTAGACCCCTTCAAGTTTAAGCCTGGACTGCTCTATGCATAGTGAGTTCCAGGCCAGCCAGGACTACCAAGTGAGATACACACACACACACACACACACACACACACACAAACTGAAACAAAAACGAGGTGAGTTGAACATGGAAACCCAAGAGGTTCATTTTCAAGAGCCAAAGTTGACCTCTGTGAAAGTTTTCTGGTTGTGGGAATTTTAAGGTCAAGTAGGTAAGACACACTAAGTTCTTGTCATAGAAGATTGACACACCTCTTTACCAGAGATTCCATCTCACCACTCTCTGCCCTCCCACTGGTTCGTTTGTTTCTTGTTTTCTGAGGCAGGGTCTGATTGTGTAGCCCTGGCTGGTCTGAAACTCACTATATTGACCAGACTGGACTCGAGTACAGATATCCACCTGCCTTTGCCTCTAGAGTGCTAGTATTAAAGACATGCCTGGCTCCTACTGCACTTTAGAAAGATCACTTTGGTTGTCATGTAAGCTAGACTGGAAAATGGAAAGGCCAGTAGTGTAGTAAATGGAGATTGGTAGTTGTTAAAGTAATCCATGTAGGTAGTACTATGATGATCACCCATGTGTAGGTAGGTGGTGACTGTGCAAATTGGAAAAATGAGTGGGTCTGGAATGAAATACCTTCACGTAAAGGGTAGGTATAATGGCTATTCCTGGTTGTCAACTTTACTATATCTGGAATGAACTACAATTCAGAATTGGAAGGCTCACCTATGATCCTGATCTTGAGACTGAGAGATACTAGTTTCTGACCTAGATCTTGGCATGGAGATCTTGAGGCATAGTGGCTATGAATCCCAGGAGACTAAGGCAAGGAGATCCCCGGAGTTCAAGGTCATATGGGACAAAGCAAGTCCCAGATGCAGCCGTAGTAGTACACACCTTTAATCTGGGCCACATAAGGACATTGGAAGAAGGAAGATTCACTCTTCTTCACCTGCTTGCCTTGTGGGACTAAGCAACTACTAGATCATTAGAGTTGGACTATAGACTATAAGTCCTCATAACAAATTCCCTTACTATATAGAGACTACCCATAAATTCTGTGACTCGAGTAGAGTAACACAGTAATACAAATATAGTAAGATAGTAATACAGTAGGCAAAGGAGACTAGACTGTGGCCACAGCTGTAATGGAGAAAACCAGGAATATGGAGCCATAGAAACCAAAATAAGAGTATCCCAAGAAGAGTGGCCTAGTATAAAATACTGCTCCTAGGTCAAAGAAAAAAAGGACTGGAGGTTCTACGAGGAGGCCCTAGATGCCCTTGGTAAAAGTCACCTCAGTGGCATGAGAGTAAGTGGCAGGTCAGACTGGGCTGCAAGTGAACAAAATCATAGTGGAAATGCAGAGTTTTCTAACCCAGACAGTTCGTAATAAGTAGGAAGAAATCTAGGCAGAGAATAGAACATTCTATTGTTCTTTAGAACTACTAAAAAGAACTGTGTGGCTTTGAGCTGTTACTTTACCCATTTCTTTATAAAATGGCAGTGGATAATACTGAATACTTCTTGCTAAGATCGAGATGTTTGTGCAAAACCTTTGGTATACATTAAGGGGTTAGCTGGTGAGAGCTTACACCTCCCCCCCCCACCTCTGCCACCACCAAATCACCACAAGGAAACAAAACAGATTTTAAAAAATGAATTTAATCTCTCTAGAAATAGTGTACTGATTTTACAAATGTCCACATTTGGATGATGTCAGTACAGCTAGTGAAATGGAGCACTCTTCCTGCAGCCCCTCGACCTCTGGAAGAAGCTAGATTGCTGAGGACAGGAGCTGACAGAACCCAGAATGACATGACAAGAGCAGAAATGGTTAATGTGCCAATAATTTACATGCCCTACTATTACACCAAATACGGTAATTTGGAGGGTGACAAACAAGAAAATCCATTTGGATAGTGTGAGTTTGCAAACCAGTACCTTTCCCCTCACATTAACAGCTTGTAGAGAACAAAATGCTATTTTAAAAGCCTGTGGTTTGTACAGTCTTCTCTAGTAGTTTTTATATTTTTTTAAAAAAAGTATCAAAACCTTGTCTTTAAATATATATATATTTATATTTATACAGGTAGTTTTTTTTAAATTAATTTTTTACAACACGTGTTTGCAAATGCAGTTCCTGCTGATTCTTAAGACTGTGCACATGGTGCCCGGCCTGAATGAAGCTTTTATTTAACTGAAAAAAATTGAAGCCACAATTTTCTCCACCTTCTAAATTCTTCACATCCAGGAAACTCCCAAATACCCTAAAAATATAGTGTATGGAGACTGACTCCTTATCTTCATGCATTTATGGGGAAGGAAATGACATTTGAAACTGCTGACTTACTGATGTTGGGTGAAATGGTGGGAGTGTGGCAGGACAGGAGTGTGGTGGGATTAGAATTGTTTTCTCCTCCACCCAATAGCACCCGACTGTAGTGTGATTGGGGTCCCCTCTCCAGAGTCTGTATCTTTATCCTGTTCCCAGGTGACAGCACCTCACAGGTGCTCGGCAGCACAGCACGCTTCTGTGGAAAACCCCAGTCCTTCCACTAGCTTTCACAAACCGTATCAAAATCTCTGACTCAAATAAAAGTCATTTCCCTGTGGGCTCCAGAAAGCTGACGATGCCTGCCAGGTGCTGAGTTTCCCATGATGCCTTACACGCAGGAACCGACCACAGACATGTCTGCTTACTTACATCAGACATTTATAAAGTGCTTGTGTTGAATTTGTCTTTCCAACCAGTTTCTTGCCAACCCTCCTAAAGTTCTTTATTACAGATGTAATGAACTACATGTTTTCCTTAAGAGTCCTGCTGGTGATTCACTCCTCAGTCTTAGCCCAGTGTCTCTTCTCACAGAAGCAGTCTTAACACTACTTTTTAATTTTTAAGACTTGGCTTCAGGCCATTTCTATGTAGACCTAATTTTTTTCACCTCTCCAGGTAAAATGGCCCATCTCATTTGTTGTGCCTTGGGAGTTAAGTGGAATCTATGAGAAATCTACTTTTCTTTCTATTTTTCTTTTTGTATCCACATGTACTGCTGTGAGTTCTGAAAGGGTGAAAACTGTTGAATTGACCTGTGATGTTTGCAGAGTCTGGCACACAGCAGCTAATGAGTAGTTTTAGAGTATGTTGCTAAGACACGAGGATAGCTGAGGGGCTCCACAGTATTCGCTGCCATCAGTGTAAATCCGTGTCACTCTTACTCCTCGTCAGAAGCCATCTCACACTGTCCCTCTCTGTGCACACACACACACACATTCTCAAGAGTAAACAAAGTAGTAGTTTGTTTCAGGAAGGTCGTTTCTGTTAGTGCCTTCAATCTGCTGGCAGATAGCTTTAGGAGACGAAGCAGGTCTGAGGCCTTGCTCAGGCTGCCCAGAGTTGTCTTCTAGAAGGGAGGGCTTGCCTTCATTTCAATAAGTAGTTTGTTCTTCCGGCTGTTAGTGCTGTGGATACATAGACAGAGGCAAAAGGCAACAGAAGATCTGAATTACATCTCAGAATGAGGCGCAAAAAGTTTCCAAGGATAGGAGGAAGTCAGTCTGCCCCCTCAGAGTGCTTCCGCTCTCCAGCCGTCCCTGGAGGTGACCAGGGTGTCAAGCAGGTGACCCATCTGTTTACTGTAGGTTGCCTTCAGACTGCAGCTATAGCACATTCAGGAAACGTATTTCTGATATGAATTTAATCATCTTTTGGAAACCCTAGATGGTATGTTTCAACCTTGTTGTGACGGCTAGGCTCTGACTAAAAGTCCAGAAACTATACACTATCACCATTCCGGTTTCCTTGGAGGCAGACTAAAGGGGGAAAACATGCCTGTCTTGTGTAAATTTTGATGATTTCACTTCCAACATTTTTCTTTGGCCAAATTGATTTTCCTTTCCATTTTTGGATGAATAGTGATAGGTGCACTCCAGAGGACGTGGCTACCTGTTCTTGAGACTGTTTGGGATGGGTCAGGGGTCAGCTGCTCAAGACCATCAACACATGTGTACCAAAAAGAAGTTGTCAGACATAATGGCCAAGCTTGGAACACTGCCATTTCTTAAAAGTTAGGAAAACATGAGTGACATAGGGCAAGCTCCTAGGAACAAGATGGCAGGTCCCCAGACGGTCTGCCTGGAAGTTGAAAGGGCGTCAAGCAGGTGAGCCGCTCCAGGCTTCACTGGTTTAGGGGATGCCGGTGTGTGGGAACACGGAGACATATGTCTCAAATGTCGAATCCCAGTTATGTCAAATTTAGACATTAGTCTGCCACCATTTAAGCCAAACACCTGTTGTACTTGTCCCTGGTCATTCAGCTTGAGTGAACAGTAGAGCAGCAGAGTCACGGAGAGATCACACTTTGGAAGAGAAAGCTAGTGGGGACTGAATTCCTTTTGGGACTATGGGATTATGTTTCCAATAGAGGATTCCACAGACAGACAGACAGACAGTGGCATTTCTCCCACCCCACCCACAAGGCTCAGAAAATGCGAAGGTGTTACATATGAAGAAAATTCTATACAAATACCCAGAGTTTTTCCTTTTATTTATAAAGCAGTGAAACAAATCCTTATGTGGACACATGCCCAATATGCTATAATATCTCATGGTATTTACCCAAAATATAAATTTGGACATAGTCATCTTTTTGGACTTAGTCTTATCCATGTGAACATACGGTGGTAAGAAACATGTTTATTATTTTAAAATGTTTCCCCTACATAAGAAAAATGGTGGAAAGCAAGGGGATGAGAAATAGAGGCAACCAAACCTACTCCTAAGTCTGTCCTCATTCACATGACTCCGAGGTTCAGGGCCTGAGCCGGTCCTCACAGGAAACTTGGGAACCCTGGAAATGCATTCACTCGGCTCTAGAGCTGTGGTTTTCCACCTTCCAATGCTTCAAAAACTTTAATACAGTTCCTCATGTTGTCCTGACCACCAACCATAAATTTACTTTCCTTTCTACTTCATAACTGTAACTTTGCTACTGTTGTTATGAATCATGATGTAACTATCCGTGTTATCCGATGGCCTTAGGCGACCACTGGGAACGGGTCTTTTGACCCACAGAGGTGGAGAACAGCTGCTTTAAAGCTCAGACTTAGGAGCTTCAGAGGAAGCGCGCTCACACTGACCCAAGGCCTCACTAAGAGCTGAGTTTTGAAAGAAGGACTCTGCTGTCTTGAGCTCATGAGGGCTGGTAGCGCTGTCCAGTGGCTGTGCGCAGATCAGAAGCCTAGGTGCGCATCGTGAGTGACAAAGAGGAACGGAAAAGCTTTTTGCCGACTCTCCAGGGCATCAGGAGTAGCGATCTACCTTTCCTGCCCTATGTCTGCATAAACCATGGCATCTGTTTTCTGAGCAGTTTCTCAAGTGTCTCTGAAGACTAGACACCCTCTGGTGGACCGGTAAAATAACTGTTTTTGTGTATTTGAATAATAGTCGTAAGCGTGCCTCTTCTCTACAGACTTTTTTCTCTCACACAGACACACACACACCTAAACACAGAGTCTGTGCAGTGGGCCAATCATACCAAAAATAAATACTCTCACTTCTCTAAATTATTTATAGAGCTAACGTTACTTTTGAAATATGTTAATAAATAATCTAAGTGGGGAGGGAGTTGGTGTTCTTTCTTTTTATACTTATGTTGATGGATAGCCACAAAGCATAATTTTATTTACAAAAAAAAAAAAAATCAAGCTCCTCGAACCTAAAAAAGCTCTCAAATCAAACATCCTCTGTAAATACTGTACTGAGACGATGAGCAGAGTTTGTACCATTGGCCCCGTTTGGTTATGTGCATCGTGTTAGTCACTCAGCAGTGGCTGTCCCATGAACTCTTCACGGGTAGTGCAACCAGTTAAAAAGTGTATAAAACATTATACATATAAAAACTTTCACATCCTTTGGATGTTCGCAGTTCATCATAACTTTGTGGTTACCTTCTCGCAACATAAATTTAAAAAAAGTCACACACACTCACACACTCACACAGACCCATATATAGAAATGGCATTCATCCAGTCACACACCATCAGAGAGAGTAGTGCATAGGACTGAAGTCCATGAGGCACGAAGTGGGTGGGCCCATCCTCAGGGCAGTCCGTCATCTTCAAGACTTAATGCCACTCGCTGGGGAAACAGACCAAAGAGATCCTTGTTAGATCTACAAGAGGCAATCTTCCTGCATGACAACAAAAGTATCAGATGCACTATTGCTTTACAGACATTAGCTCATATAATCCTCACTCCCAGTGATAAGATGTATCTGACTATTTTAGAGGTGAGAAAACTGAGGCTCAGTCAGAGCAGTCTGGATCACACAGCAAACAGCTGAACTCAAGTTTGATTCCACATTTGTGCAGATCTACAAGTGTACCCTTCCCCCACCGTTCTGTCCTTTCAGAAAGAAAGGCAGCCAAGACCTAACCTTGGTGCCTTACAGTCGTTTAAGTTGGGTGAACTTAAAGAGGGTTAACTGTCAAATGTGAAATCTTGGGCTATTAGTCACCCATTCCCAGAATACAAATCACAATTAGGTGGGTGGGTGGGTGCCGTGCTGCGCCCCTCTTAACTGATAAAGGAGCACTGGAAAGCAATACAAGTGATTCTATTCCATCCCTCTCTCCCCGTCCCTCACTTCCAGTTACTGGATTCTCAACTCTCTTCTGCCTCAAATGGCTAACCAATGGCTCTGCTCCCTTTAGGGTTAAACTCTTTCCTACGCCTGTGTGATTTATATCTCCTCGTGCTCCCTGGTCTGCATTAGTCTCAGAGTTCTGGACAGGAAAGCTCCAAAACTTATTTTTGAACAAGTGATCAATCCCCCTTTTCTAGGATGCACATCCATTGTTCCTTAACTCATCGTGAGTGAACCCTGACGGCCACTTTCCCCTTTGCTGCCCCTTCCTTGGATGGACCCGAGCTACATCACCCCGCTCAGACTGTATGATCTGGGGACAGCCTCAGTGCAGTATTCTAAGCCTTCGTTTCATCAGCTGTCAGTGAGGCTTGGATCTACTTCATGGGATGGGCGAGAAACCCAATGGAAAAAATACATCAGAAGTTCCTACATGCTACCTAGCAAGTATGGCGTCTGAAGTAATCTAGTCAAACCTAACTAGCATAAAAGAAGCAATTTCCAACTGTGGACATGATACCTATGACAAAAAAGGAAAAAAGAGAAACCCATTGCCTTTCAAGTTAATTTTGAGTGTTTTTTTTGTTTCTCATGCATGCTTGGTCATGTTTTACCAACAGTGAGATTGTCAAGCCACCTTATGCTTGCCAAGCCCGTCTAGGCCAAAGGCAGGGCCCTGGTAGTGATGGCAAAGCTACAGGAGGAAAGGACAGAAGAAGACAGGAGGCTGAGAGTTCTGAGTTCCAGAACGTGGAGGACATGGACCCCAGGACAGAGTGGAGGGAACTCGGGACTCTGTGCACTGCCTGGAGTTAATCTTGGTTCTGCCACTTTCTGCCTATGATCTCAGGGAAGTTATTAAAACCCTGTGGGTCTCAGTTTTCTCAACTGTAAAAGAAACTAATGCTATCCCCTCCAAAGGTAACTGTGAAGGCTAAATGAGAAAGACATGTGACACACAGAAAGCAGTGTCTGACACATTGCTTGCCAAATGTCCCTCTGCTTACTCTATTTCTCTGCAACTAGCAGGAGCTTATTACACAGGACAGGGCTTCTCTGTGTACCCTGGTCCTGAAACTCCCTCTGCAGACCAGCTGGCCTCTAACTCAGATCCTCCTTATTAATCAGAGTAACTTCATTACATTATTTCCTTCTCTGGAAACGATGATTCTTTAACATAGACTGATTTGTAATTTACAAGATGCTCTTAAACTTTATAACCTCAGGAAGCAGAGACTGGGGTTTTCACTCTCCTCTCACTAGGAAAGGTAAGTAGACAAGACTGCAGGAGCGTGGGACAGAGGGACAATCATTTGCTCCAGAGTCTAGGCCCCATACCATGCCTTCTCTGATCTCTGAAAATCTGTTTGCCTGCATGGCCACGGCTACAGAGCCTCAGGACCATCTGCTGACCCTCACAAGGGTCCAGCTGTATTTCATACATCTCTCCTTTACAACAGTTTGCTTCAAGAGCAGTTTGTCTGCCATGCATTCAGTAACATTACTCCACATGCTGTTTCCTCTGTCTAGGACAAGCCCATTCTTTCGCTGTCCCGATATCAAGCCTTCTAAAATCAACAAGCCTACTAGGATTTGCTGTAGCTGCCCTAGGTTTAAGGCCCTCACTCACCAGCCCCTCAGGCTCAGAGTGGCACTGCCCTACCTTGCACTTGACGACAGGCAGCTCGGAAAGAGGGTTCTTCGGGAGTTGGTGCAGCTGTGACCTTGGTTCCCCCGGCAAGACAAAAAGCTCCTTGAGGGCAGGGGCTGGGTCTTCCAGGTCTCTGGTCTCCCCAAGACAGGGCTCTGCCCACAGTGGGCGATCATAGCTGCTGATTGCCTGACAGGGGGATGGACTGGATGACCTCTGAGGTCATACTCAGCCCCCTGACTCTGCTGTGCAACAATGACACCTGTTCTAACCACTTCATAATCCTCACTCCCCAATAGGCCATGCCCTTTCATGCCTCTAAGTCTTTCCACCTGAATCTCTTTGGAATGTCATTTTTGTTTTTCCCTACCTGAAAATTACTTTTTTTTTTTTTAAGACACAGCTCATGTGTTACTGGGAGTCATTCTATGCGCTGGATCCCCAGACAAACCAGCAGCCCCCCTGGTGCTTCAATACCATCCAGCCATCCATTCAGCATTTGTTGAAGCCAGCTGTGCTATGCCAAGCCCAGGGAAACAGACTAACCACTTCAGAGCCTACCCTCAGGGACCTCACAGTCTAGTGGCTTAACTGCTGAGCAAAAGGCACGAGGGCTGCGGATGGAGAAGCCCAGGAAAGGGAGAAGAAAGCAAGCCTAGGCAGGCTTCTAGGAAGACAGCTTCTTCAGCTTCCGCCCCGACACTGAGCAGCTCTAACATCCCGGGAACACCACTGCCGCCTGGGAAGCAATGCAGTCCTTATTAGCTCTGAATACTTGATGTCTAATGTGGTGTTAGGCATTTAGCTGGCATTCAGAGCTTGTTGGAATTCAGCCAGTTACCCTTCTGCAGAAAGTCATTAGGCTTCTTAAGGCTAGGAAGGCCCTGCAGGTAAAAGGTATCCTGATCCTCTGCTCCCCATCCCTGCTTCTGTGTGGCTGTGTTCTCCCAGAGCCAAAACAGTGCCTGATATGTGGGAGGCTCTTGATAAGGTGGAAGGAAGGAAGGAAGGAAGGAAGGAAGGAAGGAAGGAAGGGAGGAAGGGAGGAAAGGGGAGGGGAAAGGAAAGGAGGGAGGAAGGAGCTGTGAGGAGTACTTACTGCGGGATAGACATGGCCAATCTGAGCCGTCCTCCCTATGTGAAGTTCATCTTCCTCTTCCTCTTCTGTTGTTTTCCTGTACACTGGGTTGTCAAAATTCATGCTCTTGGTGTTCTTCCGCTTCCAGTTTCTCCAGATCAGGTACCCACTCACACACAGCAGGGCTATTACCACTGGAAGGAAGGCCACATCACACTGAACAACCAGGAGCTCTGGCCCAGCAGCAACACCCATCTGCCCCTCCCGGACTTTATTACCCCTGGCTTCCTGGCTCTGTTTCTGTACTCTCATTTTCTCCTGCTTGAGAGTCCTCTCGCTACTGCGTTCCTTTACCAATTCATCTGTTGTGCCATCTTTCCCGACTGCTCTGGGAGACCCTGCTTCCCCTTCTGTGAGTTCCCAGGCCACACTATTTTTAAACATCTGTTCTCTCAACTGGACTGAGCTTTCGAGGGCTGTGCTAACTTTAAAAAAAGTGATATTTATCATTTTTATTTATGTGTATGTAGTATGTCTGTGAGTATATACATATGTACATGCATGTACAAGTATGGGTGGGGACCAGGAAAGGCACCTGATATCCTGGAACCAGTGTGACAGCTGGTTGTGAGTCACTTGGCATGGATGATGGGAAATAGACTCTGGTCTTTTAGAACAGCCAGCGTCCCTAACCGCTGAGCCATCTCTCCAGCCCTGGGAGTATTTATTTCTTTGTGCTCATGCCTAGTATGTGCTCAGTGACACTTGCTAAATGGCTGAGAAGTGTTCACCTACGCCTGTACCCTAATGCCGCTGCTTCTCTAGACGGGGATATAGAAGGGCAACACAGGTTAAAAATACCAAACTGGTTAAAAATACCAAGCAGCTTGGTTCTTGTTGGACGGATGGGAAAGTCAAGACCGAGCACACTCTCTGCCCTTTTGTCAGAACAAAGGAAGGGTGTCTTATAGGTCCAGGGCGAAGACCTAGGAAGGAATCCATGCCTGATTCCAACTTGATGGACAGATCTTACAGAACTGGAGGCAGTGCAAACAAAGAGTTAGATCCAGATGGTGGGAATGGGCAAGACCTCAGCTGGGCATGTGAGGACTGCAGAGGTAACCCAGAGCAGCCTACAGGAAGGGAGTTTCCTAGACTGTGCCCACCAAAGTACGTACTGGGTCTGAGCACATTGGTGGAAATGATTTAGGATGCTGTGGGGGGTTTCTGTTTGAGTGAGAATAACGTAGTTAAAGATAGCAACAAGAAAAATAGCATTACAAAAGCAGGTGAAAGAATATTAGAAATAATCTAGTTATTCAAGAATCAACATAAAATATCAATAGCCTTCCTTTTAGTAAGCAGTAGCACATTAAAGTGACAGATAGAGGGCTCATGCCAGTAATTCTCGTGCTCAGGAGACGGAGACAGGAAAATTATCAAGAGTTTAAGGATAGTCTGGCCTACATTGTAAGCTCAGGCAAATCCAACTTACTAAGTTTCTGCAACCCTGTCTCAAAAAGCCACCCATGCAAACAAACATAACTCCCCAAATAAATAACATATTAGAAAATGTCATGGAACAGACGCATTCATAATGGCCCAGTAAAAGTTACAAAATACCCAGACTAAGCTAACAAGAAGTAGGCAAATATGACATGATCTATATCAAGGCTGCTAAAGGACATAAAGGCTGAAATAAGGATGTCATGTCTTAGATGAGGAAGTTTGATACTGTAAAAATGTAAATTCTTCTCACCCAAGTGTATATATCCAAAGCAAGTTCAATAAAAATGATATGGTAAATTTTACAAAATGGCACAATTATTCTAAAGTTCATCTAGAAGAGAAGAAAATGTTTACAAGAATAACACTTCATAAAGTACTGCTAGTCTGTGGGAATGGACAGATACTCGGTGAGGGATTGCATAGGCTGATGTGTATCAGCTACAATAAAGATGACCACTCAAGTCACAGGGAGATGGTGGGTCCCTAAGAGTGGTTTTAGAAAATCTATACACACTTATAAAGGATCATATTCACAAATTAGAACAGGTATAACAATTACACAGAAAACAGTTAAATCCCTAGCTTAGGCCATTCTCTAAAATAATACTATAAAGTACAGAAAAGAGTTTAAGTTAGAAGAAACTATTAGGAGACATTGTAATAACTCAGAATGAAGTGGGCCTTTCTAGCAAGACAGCAAACATAGAGCTGACAGATCAGGAGATGAGCAGATCTAGAACTTACGAAATATAAATTTATGAATGATAAGAGATAACCATGAGTAAATTTAAAATCAAGTGTCAGACTGGGAAAATATTTGCTATATAAAGCTTTAATATTTATTATGTATTTCTACAAACAATCAAAAGAAAAACATGAGACTGCCAGTAGGCAATTTATAGAGAATAAAATGTACATAACTGTCCAGGAATCTTATGAAAACCTAACTGTGGGAATAATACTTATCCTTTTCCCTGCAGATTAGTGGACATTTAAATTCACTGCTTTAATTCTATTTAAGCACTGATTCTTTCAGCAAGGGTCATAGCAACCAGAGAGGACACACACATGGTAGGGACAGAATCACTCAGAATAAGCAGACTAGTTGTCTCTGCACCATCTTTTGTGGTGAGCCCTTTCAAGACCAACTCACATGCTGCCTTCTCCAAGAACCTTCACCTCCACTCTGGGATTACCTTTCTATTTCCTCCCCAGGAATATCAACTGCCTCTACTCCAGCACACGATATAGACTATGCATTAGAACTACTGTATGTGACTTATACAAAGTCCCTAAGGGAGATGTGTTGGCTAGTATTATATCAACTTGACACAAGCTAGAGCCATCTGAGAGGAGGGAGTCTCAGTTAAGAAAATGCCTCTGTGAGATTGGGCTGTAGGCAAGCCTGTAGGGCGATTTCTTAACTAATGATTGATGGGGAAGGGCCAGCCCATTGTGGTTGGTTCCAACCCTGGGCAGGTGGGCCTGGGTTCTCTAAGAAAGCAGGCTGAGCAAGCCTTGGGGAGCAAGCCAGTAAGTAGCACCCCTCCATGGCCTCTGCATCAGCTCCTGCCTCCAACTTCCTGCCCTGCTTGAGCTCTTATCCTGATTTCCTTCAGTGATGAGCAGTGATGTGGAAGTACAAGCCAAGTGAATCCTTTCCTCCCAAAGTTGCTTTGGTCATGGCGTATTACCACAGCAATAACAATACTAACTAGCCCAGGAGTTAAACCTAAAAACAGGCAATCCAACTAAAAAATACTGCTAAGACATGAGTCAGGTATGAAAAAATGGATACACAGGACACATGTGAATATCGTAGTGGGTGGAGATGAGTCAACCCCAGGTTCTGAGTCTTCTCCAGGATTGCTCTGTCATACTGTGCCATACTGAACTCCTAGTTCAACCTCTCCATCTCCCCATGCCTCTCCCTCTCCTGGCTTTGCACATGCTGTCTGCACTGCGTAGGCTGTTCTTGATTCTTCTCTTGGCCAACTCAGCTCAAGGATTATTACCACTGGGAAACCGTGCCTGTTCTCTTCCCTTTTAGACCAAAGAGACTCCTTGGCATTCCCCACTCAACACAGTAACACGGCTTACTCTTAGGACCCGCCATGTTATAATCAACTTACCAGTGCTATATGTATCCTTTGTCCTGCTGGGTCCTTTTTAAAATCACATTTACTTATTTTTGGGGGGCTGCATGCTACAAAGTAGAGTGTGTGGAAACCAGAGGACATACTGCAGGAATCAACCCTCCTCCTTCCCTGTGGGCTGCAGGGACAGAACTTGGGTAGTCAGCCTTGGTGGCAAGTGCTTTTGCCCACTCAGTTATCTTGCTAGGCCAAGACTAGATTTCTATAGGATAGGACCAAATCTTACTAATCCTTTAACTGCTTTCCCTTTCCTTATTAGAGTTTGGCACATAGTAGCTGCTTGATAAATGATGATAGAAAACCAAAGAGAAAGTAAACAAGACAAGATGATTTACTCAAGAAATGACAAGCAGCTCTACTCATCACTTAACAAATACACAATTTCCTATAACGTGGAATGTGGGAGAGTGGTAAGCAAGAGACACCAGCTGTGTCCCCATGTGGCCGTCACGTGACGCGAGTGTGGGGTGTGGAGGTGGGTGGGGCAGGGAGATGCACCTGGATGTCACATGGGGCAGAAGTTGAAGAGCACTGTGTACCAGGCAAGAACCCACACTGGATCAGGTGGCATGCAGAGCTCTTTATCCCCTTCGTGCCTTTCCCAAACCTTGGGCAAAGAGTCTGTTTGCTCTCCACCAGTTGTGGTCACACTCACCTATGGGCACAATGACCCCAATGACAGCAGCGGTGACTGTTGAACCCATCTGGCTGCCTTCATTCCCATCTGTAAAACACGAGTTAGAGAATGATGCTCCGTCACTGTGAATCCAAGCCCTGCCTGCCCTCGAGCTGTAAGGACCGCCCAACCTCTTCCTGTCCTCGCTCTAGGATGATACTTCCAGATACTATGTAACTATTGAGTTTACTAAATTTCACCAAAACTCCAGGGGCAAATAGGACAGAGGTTATTTCACATCTGGGAAACTAAATTTTGATAAACACAGACTTTGGACTTGAACTCAGGACTCATGACCCAAGTCCCATACTTTGCCATAGCATCGAGAAGGTAGGAAGCTGAGGGCTACATGACAGGTGAGAGCTTGGGGCTCCTTGTTGCCGACGGGGTCTGCTGTCTTTTTCCACCAAAATCGAATGCATTGTCTCCACTGTCTCGGTGGTCTGCCTGTCCTATGCACTGCCAGCTTGTTTTCCTAAGAGATTAAGCGAGGTATACTAGACCGTAGTAGAGTGTAATTGGGAGCACAAACTTCTGGGTCAGGCCTCCTCCGCTCAAATTCTATCTCTATTACACATTACCCGTGTGACATTGTGGACATTAATATAATATTAAACATATAATGTATATTATATTTCTTTATCTTAAAATCTTAAAATTTATTTTTCTTAAAATCAGGGTAGGATTTAAAGATTAAATGGAATAATTCATATAAGATACTTAGCATAATGTCTACCTGGCCTTGCCTAATTCAAGACAGTAGTGAAGAGGATAGTAGTTATTATAAGGGCTAAATTTAAAAAGGTTTGTTAGTCAGGCCTGATGGTGCATGCATATCACACACCACTCAGAATGGCAAGGATAGAAGACCTCAAGTTCAGACTAGCCTGGGCTACACAGTGAGATCTCCATCTCTGAAAGAAGGGATTTTTGTTGTTGTTGCTCTTAAAGGCACATAACAGTCCATCCGTAAAATGAAGAGTGATTGTAAACTGTACTGTATTTTAAATAAATATCCTTCGCTAACTTTAACAGCTGTCTTCCCTGAGACACCCGTACAGCACTAGGCCCTGGGATCCGTGAGTGCCCTCTAAGCTGTGAGAGGATTGGCTAGCCACATCTGCTCAAAGTACGGTAACACTCGCTGGCCATGTCCCCCAACCCATCCCCTTAAGAAACTCCGACTAATCAGAGAGCCGCACTGCTCACCAAGCTAGCTAACTGGTGGGCACTGGGGAGATGGCTCACTTGTTAAGTGCTGGCCATTTAAGAATGGGGATCTGAATTCTGCTCCCAGGACAAGTAAATCCAGGCGTGGCAGCATGCGCCCGTAGTCCTAGCACTGAGGAAGCAGAGACAGGAGGAAGCCTGAAGCTTGCAGGCCAGTTAGCTGAATCAATGACCTGCAGGTTAAGTGAGACTCTGTCTCAAGAATAAAGATCTATGGAGAACACTCCCAAAGGTGATCTCCCGCCTGAACAAGCATGCATACATATTACACTCCCAACACATACAAATGCACACACAGATATGGACATACACACACACACACACACACACACACACACACACACACACAAGGAAGAAAACAAGCTAATTGGAAGCACTACTGTCCCCTTGCTCTGATGTGCTTAAAAATGTCCTAAGGCCTGTGAGGACACTCGGAGCTCTGCCCCAGATGAGAGCAAATGGAATTCCACCTCTGCTAATGCCAGGCTGCCTCAAACATCTATTCTTAGAATCTAGCTTCTGCTGGCAAAACAGCCCTGATGTCACCAGGTTGCTTGGTTTCTGGGTCAGCCAAGTATGGAAAAAGAAAATGTGAGAGATGGCTTATCCTTTAAAATGAACTCCCCCCGGCAATTATAAAGGTATTTTCTGGTTAATGAGATAGAGCAGTTCCAACAGAGACAATTACTGCTCCCAGTGAATTAAGGAGTGCTAAGCTTAATTATTTTATCCCAGGGTTTGAAAACAGGCACCGGCAGATCATACTCATAGACACTGCTGTCCAGGCAGCTAACCAAGGCTGCTGGGAGCTCCAATCAGAGCTCTCCAAACTTGCTGACAGCCACCTCAGGAACACATGAAACACTGACGACACCCAGGCAGCTGGCACTTCCATTCACAATGCCTCTTTTGCCTAGCCCCCATCTCTTGAGGCAGGATCTTACCATGTTGCCTTGGCTAGCCTGGAACTCTCTATGTAGATCAGGCTAGCCTAAAACTTAGAGAGATCCACCTGCCTCTGTCTCTTGTTTGCTGAGATTAAAGATGTGTACCACCCACCAGGCTTTTTTGCCTCTCCTGACCATTGAGAGGCAAGTAGAGTGCCTATTATTATTTGTTTATTTGTTCCTTTTAGGGGAGAAGGAGGCTTAGACATGGAATGAATGGTTTGCCTCCAGGCCCTCTAAAACTTACGGACACACACACTTCCTCAATCCCTGGACGGCCCCTTCTCTCCCTTGTTTCCTCCTAAGAGGTAGACACTATGTAGTTCTGGCAAGACCTCCCTTCCCAGCCATCCCTGACCCTCGTCCTGGCTCCCACAGGAATCACCCCCCCCCACCTAACCCCCCACCCCGTTATGAGAAATGCAGAGCAGACTTCCTTACAGTGCTGGGAGTGGTTGCTGGTTGCAGGACTCGGGGTAGACGGGCTGGTGCTGGGAGCCCTAGGGACATTAACTGAGTGAGGGTCGGCAGCTGTCTGGCTCGGCGTCTCTGTGCTGTGGTTCTGGTAGGTAGGGTCGTGGATGGTTGTCCCAGGGGTTCTCATGGTAGCAGGTACTGTCCTTGTCACGGCAGAGGCTAAGGTTGTAGTTGAGGTAGACTGAGGTGCTAGAGGGGAGAGACCAGGAGGTTACCTAGGCAGAGCAGTTTGTTGCTTTAGTGCCTGAATGATTACTGCTGAGTCACGTGTAGGGACTCATCCTCTGGGCTGAGCTAGGAGGCCGATTTTGTGAGCTCTTAGCCACAGAGCCTTCTCTAGGCCCATTAACTTGAGGCTTTCAAGGGATTCCAGAAACTTCCTGAAAGTTAAATTTAAAATATTTTATGCACATTGCACCTTTCTGGGAGATGGGAAATCCTTAGAGGGCGCCATGGGCTCACACATTCAAGGAAGCGTAAATGTGACGAATGTGCAAACGTGAGGGACAACCAGGGGGGACGGAGGGAAACCTAGAGCAGCCTGTGTCCTAGGAGGCAAGGTCACTGACCTCGGTAGCATCTCTTCATGTCTGGGCCCAGCCACATCGTGTCAGGACAGGCACACGTGTACTTGGGAGAGTGGCTGGAGATCTGAGGAGCAGGAAGGCACAGGTATTCACAGCCGCCGTTGGGCTGGGCACTCAGTTCACAGGCATCTGCAGCTAATGGCAGGGAGGGGCAGACAGACACAGCATGTTGGGAAGCTGACAGGCCGGCCGTGCCAGGTCCTCTTGTCCACCAATATGGAGATCCCACCAACTGGACTTGCTCCAAAGTCTTTCCCTGCTTTTGTTTGGGCACCTACCAGCATAGTAGTAAATCATAAGAATTATCAGTCATCCTACAGCTCTGAGAGGTGGGTGTTATGGACCAAACTGGCAGGAAGCCTCCGCTCAGAGAACATGTGTACATGTTACAATGCTAGGACTTTTAGAGACAGACTTTAAATAGAGGTTTATCGATCCCTGAACTATGGTCTCCCCTACTGTGTCTGTCTTGCTTGTCTCTCCTCTGTGTACCTGCCGTCTTCTTTGCTTTAAATCTCTAGAACTAGAATCAGGCACCAGTCTTATCTTCTTGCCCCCTTTGCTGTCTCTGTTACCCTGGCAACCAACACCTGATACAGTTAAGTCATGACAGCAGACGAGACAGCCCCGCAGTACGATTCTTAACCCATTTCCAGTAAGCCACCTGGCTAACTGTAAGGCCTCGAGACAACACGATTTCACAGTACTGCAAAATGGGTGCAGGAAGTGAGCGCGCACTGATGTGTCAGGACAGAGGAACTTGGCAATCAGGTGGACAGGTTTATATTTTAGTTCTTCTATCTGCTAACAGTGTTTTATCTCTCCAACTTCAGTTTCCTCGATTGTTGAATGAGACATGTAATAAGCATCTGTGATAATGTTGGCAAACCTAGGACGCTTATGTGACTATTTATTCCTAGCCTTGCTTCACACAGGCTGAAGTAGAGTGAGAGAAAATATGGGAACCCGCTCTACAACAAGAGGGATTATTGTATTCCTGGGGATGCTGGATGAAGGGAAAGAACCGTAGCCTGTCAAGTGGCAGAGGAGAGCACAGGCAGGCAGGACCGGGGAAGGCTTCCTTACCCTTTGGCTGCTTCAGCTCATGAAAGATTACGATGTCGTGTGGGTTGTTGAGGTTCTCGGCCAGGATGGAGATTTCCAGGCCATTGAGCCGATTTGCACTGAAAATGGCCTCGTTCTCCAGATCCGTCCAGAACACCTTGTCCTATGGGATACAGATGTAAAGGATAGGAAGGCCAAAATCCAAGCTCCATCCCAGCTTAGGGCCTAGCCCCAAGTCAGGGACAGAGCGAAGCGGTCTCAGCGTTATCTACCCTGCCCACAGGTATCCAGAGGCCTCTGCCTCTGACTTAGAGGATTCTGAGGTAAGTCTGTGCTGCTGAGCTAGGCTTACTTCCTGCAGCCAAAAGAAAACCAAGGTTGCATGCCTACAGCTGGTGCCATTCCTGTGGCTTGGGACTAAGGTCAGAAGGAATGTGTGAGTTCCTGAGGGCTAATTGCTGTTAGGCCTTCTGGGAGGAGCACACACATTTGTCCACAGAAGACTAGACACGCATATGTAGGTAAATCCACAATTACTGGTGCAGCCGGGCATCTTGTCCACAGATCCAGACATACCTGCACAGGCCCATCTAGACTCCTAAAGACATACTGCTGCTGAAGTAATAAACCTTTTAGTGTACATACACATAAAAGCGCACACACGGGAACACACACGTTTATTCTGGCGCAACTATGCAAACTCATGCACGTACACATATTACACAGGCCGGCAAGATGCTCAAGGACACAGACATACACTTGAAGCAGGGGCTAGATTTAGAGGAGATACTTTGCCCACAAGTCCAAGCAGTACTGAGTGAAGAAAAACCTGCCATCGTCCACCCCAGACCACCCCTCCTTATTCTGCCTTCCCTGGACAGCAGGATTAGTCTGTGTGTAAAAGACTTGGGTAGGTTCTGGCTTCCTTGGTTCCCAAAAAAAGAAAGGCTGTTAAGGTCAGAGCAGATGGGCTTCGTGATTCTGTTCCTTCTCGGGAGCTTCTTGAGGGCTTGGGTAGGGTCGAATCTACTTCTGTGACCCCAGGATGTGGCAAAGGTCAACAAAAATGAGCCTAACTGCATAGCATCTCTCAGGGTGTAACCTCCACTAACTGATCCTAAGGATGCACATCTTTCTTTCTCCCTGCCTCCTTCTGTATGGAAGATAAAGTGGAGAGGAAGCGTCTGTGCCGAGTGATTTACTTGTGTGATTTATCTGAATGAGGCTCTAGGGGAGAGCCCAGGAGAGGCTGTCAGGCAGACTGGGCTGCTGAGCCTCTGTAGAGGCAGCTCTTGGAGTCTATATAAGCCTGACAGCTGTCTTCCCGGTTCTTTTGTTTCCCCTTGGACTCACCTGGAAGCATCCTATTTGAACAAAGCCTTTTCTAGGTTTCAGCTTCCAGATAGGATCATGCCTACCCCTGTGGGGCTCACCTCAAACACAGCTACCCCGAAAGGGTGACTCAGGAAGTCAGTGGAGAAGATTAGCATCTTCCTGTTGCCTCCATTGAAGTCAATGCTGGACAGCTGGTGCAGCTTAGAGTCCACCCAGTACAGACGCTGGCTCAGCAAGTCTAGGGGAGGAGGGTCAGGTTAGACACCAATTACTGCAGCTGCCTCTCCACTCCACTGCACTCCTCCCTACCCGCATTCCCCAGCCTCAGGGAACAAAGACACTGGCCACCGTGAGGGGACTCTGACACAAGACCCATGGGACTCCAAACAGTTGTCAGGATCATTTCTAGCGCAGACCCCTAGCTCGCGCAGACAGGCAGGGCTCACCCAGGGTGATTCCGTTGGGCCATTCAATATTGTCTGAAACCAGGGTTTGCCGGTCTGCACCGTTGAGCCCAGCCTTCTCAATCTTCGCCTGGAAACCCCAGTCAGACCAGTACATGAACCTGACAGACAGAAGAGCCCAAGTTAGCTTCTTGCTTGGGATAGTTGGAGTATCTGAGTCACAAAGGCTCAGTGATCCACTGAATACTTAGGGTTTATATTTAATGGGGAACCCTCTGAAATCCTTTGGAACTATCAAATCTTACAACAGGCACTTTGACCTTCGTCTCACGAGAGCCTGGGGAAGCTCAACTCGCCCATAATCTACTCAGTCTTGGCTGAATGGCATGTGAGCTCGGCTCTCAAGAACCCTAGAGCATCTGTGTGGGAAGGGCCCTTCCATACCTCTCCCGATTTACAGAGAAGAAAGTTGAAGACCATCTTAACCCAGGTCCCTGCGCCTGGACCCTCACTTCTAGAGGTCGCAGCAGCTCACTGTTGCTAATTCACCCTTTCATGAGGAAGAAGGAACATTCCCACGAAGGGAGGTCCTAAGTCCCCACCCAGGTGTGGCCAGAGTAAAGTACCCTAGGTTCAAGGGGCCCACACACCGGGCAACAAGAGTCAGGGCAGGGGTGGGAAAAGGTGGGGAGCTAGCAACAGAGCAGCCCCAGGGCTGAGTCCCCCAATCTTACTGGTTGTACTCAGTGTATGGCTTGTGTAACTCCCACTGGGAAGAGTTGTAGGAGACAGATATGGGATTATAAAGGAAAACTCCACAGTGTAATGGGTAGGTATTCCACAATGAAATAGGTTCTATAAAAAGTAATGAGTTCTCTGTCCCCCAAAATGGTTAAGCAGCTGCCCAGATACCTATAGAACAGAAGAGTGAAGAAAGGCCTCTACTTCTGACGCTACGAGGGGTCTCTAGTCCTGTAGCATTCCAGGACATGCCATTTTAGTGATACATCAAGTGAGCCAAGAGTCCAGGGTGATCCCTGGTGACTAATGCCCGACGCCTTGGCTGAGGACAAATAGGATGTGGGCTGTTTGAACTTCCTTCCCTGTGTCTGACTGGCTCACAGGCTTCTAGAACCTTCGACAGCTCTTGTAACAGACACATGGGAACTGAGCACCTTTGCTGGTGGAATGGAAGGTTTGTGTGGTTACTCACCCTCGCAGGGGGTCAACAGCAATGGCTCGGGGCTCGCTGAGTTCACGGCTGAACAGAGTGCAGCGGCGGCGGCCATCGGTCGTGGCCACGGAGAGGGTCTTATTGCCCGAGTCTGTCCAGTAGATGTGCTTGTGGACCCAGTCCACCGCCAGGCCCTCTGGAGAGTGCAGCTGCTCACCAATGAGAACCACCTGCTCGTCCGGGATACTGGCCTTGTCCATGTGGGCGCTTAGGAGAGAGCAGGGCTGGCCATGGGCAGATGCTCCACCCACGGGCCCCTGTGGAGCTGCCTCTGCAACCCGCCCCTTTGTCTTCTCTCTGGGCCAAGTCAGTGGGTTCTAGAGGAACTTGACTAATCTCCACTCAACACATTCCTTAAGCCACCAGCGTAGGGACACGGACTGAGTCAGCTAGTTTCTGGCCTGGGGGAACTCAGTGAGTGGGGAAGCTTGCAGGCAGGTACAATGGAGTGTGGAAGCCCACAGCAGCAGGAAATGGAGACTGCACCATCCTGCAGTGGGAGAAGCCTCTGTGGCTGAGTCTTGAAGGACTAGGTCACCAGGGGCACAAAAGATGAAACCAAACACACAGAGAGACCAGTATACACAAGTGTGGAAGTGCACACATTCGGGAAGGATGCAGTACTTGGGGTGCAGAGCTGGTTTATGGGATGGGAAACTGGAAATAAGTTCAGCTGTGAGCGCACCGCTAAGGAACTGGATCCTGGGGCAAGGGTGGGACAGGCAATGGAATGAGTACAGGGACATCGCTGGGAATGTTAGATCACTGTGGCAGCTGCGCACTGGACGGTCTCAAAAGGAAGGGAAAGCACTGAGGGGAGGTTATGCCACGCAGAGGAGTGGTGAGGAGAGTCTGCAGGAGGCTGCGCAGTGCAGAGAGAGCTGACCACACACACACACACACACACACACACACACACACACACACACAAGGAGGCATCAGGCTGTTGCCTCCCCCACAGCTCTCTCTCCATCATCACTTCCATACTGCCCGCTGCCATCCATAATTCTCACCCCGAAATTCTGGCAATTCTCTTACGGTCCAGGCCGCAAAGCACACTTAGATATCACATGGGCACCTTTACTCAATGCATTGCAAACTGTGAGTCCCCGTTCCTGTCCCTCAACCACAGACTCTCCAGCCCCCGCCCGATCCTTGACCTCCCGAGTGTCCCATCTCAAAGAGGAGCGCAGCTGTGGTTTCTGAGACCCCCAATGAACCTGTGAGCTAACTCAGGTAATGCCTCATCCAGCCCCATACCCAGGCTCTCCCTAAATCCTGCTTCCCCATCGCACTTGCTGGACAGACTCTAGCTGCTTCTGGGTCTGTAGGCATGAACTCAGTGTGCGCGTGTGCTGCGGGGAGGCAGGGACCCAGAGGTCAGAGAATCACACGCGGCACTTTGCTTCCATCTTCTCAGCCACCCAGCCACCCATCTGTCTTTCTACAGTGACTCAGTGTCTACCTGGTTATCAGCAGTCCTGCCAAGTGGATCTCAAGGGCAAAACAAGAACATTAACTCTCCAAGGAGGCCCAGAGATGCAGGGAGGCTAGATAATTATGGTGTCCGAGACAGACCAGACAGAGAACTTTCTCAAGTGTCTGAGGAGTTTCCCAAGTGCTAAAGTCACAGCCAGTGGCTGGAGCACCCAGTGATGACTGGGGTCAGAGGTCTCCTTAGAACTTTCTCCCATGACTGCTAAAAGGTGTCCCTCCAGGTGGGATCCTCCAGGCAGAGGCCAGATCTTAGCCATCTTGAGTTCCCAGGGTCAAGAACACAGGGATGTGGCCTTATTTGTAGCTCTCCATAGAGAACCCAGGGAGGTCTCTCTCTCTTTCCTCATTTCCTCTGTCCTGAACTTCACAGCTAGGCCACCAGAGGTCAGACACAGTCTAGGAAGTGGACTCAAGGCTGTTTGCCCACAGGTTGGTGAGTCCTGGTTACTTCTACTCCAGCTGTGATTCTCTGTCCCTGTCAAGCCCAACTCTGGCCTGAGAGGCAGAGGCCAGGCTTCCTTTCTCTGTAAACTCTCCCTCTCACGCCTCGTGCTCGGCCGCAGCATGCACAACACTCACCTGTAGATCTTGCGGTAGGAAAGGTCGCACCAGTAAATCCGATTGGTGGCCACTTCCACGTCCAGTGCCACGACATTCTTGAGCATGGGGATGAGGCGGGAGTAGTCGCGCTTCACCAGGTCTATCCGCCGCACCTCGTGTCGGTTCGTGAAGATGAGGGAAGGGCTCTTGCCAGCTGCCACACAGGGAAGCAGTGTCAGTGGAGAAAGCAGGGAGCCTAGAGACCAAGTTTCTGCCCCTCGTTTGCTGGGTGCGGGCGGGGTTCACATTCCTATGAAGTGCGGACGATGGTCCCTACTTCACAGGCGAGAAGGGCCGGTGAATAACCAGTGCAGCGCACGGCAGACGCTCTGCTCTGTCAGTACAGGCTCCCAAGTCCGCGGCTTCCCGGGTCTTTATGCCTGCACCAAGGCCTTGTGCAGGGCGACCCTGCTGCCTGTCCAGCTCAGCAGTCTTTCTCCCATCATGGATTCCCCAGCCAAGCTTTATGATCAAAGGCCCTTTTCAAATCTTTCCCTTGCCCTAGAGTGTTTTTCCTTCCAGAGATCACTACCCTTTCTGCTTGGGCCTCCGCCTGCCATCCTGCAAGAACCGCCTACCTAAAGTGCATCAAGGTCCTAGAGAGAGCCCAGTGGGCTACCTTTGTTAAGTTTGCTGAGCCATCGACTGAGAGAGGGTATGTGGCACCTGACAAACCACATGCATGCACTGGACAGAACGCACAACTGACCATGTACATCCAAAACCTATTTTAGACTCTAGAGTTAGATTCTGAAGATCACCTGGGGCCTAGATAGTCTTGACTTCCATTTGGAAGACCAATGTCCCAGAGGTCCTTAAGGACCTTGCACTGCCCCTCCCACAGGTGGTTTTGAGATGTGTCAGGCAATTCTCAGGCACAGTTTCCATGTTTTCCAGTACACATTTCTATTGGCCACCTGGTCCTGTTTCTGTGCCGGACTAATACGGACAGGATGAGCGCAGTCCAGAGCAATGTAGTAGACACATTGACTGGGGTTATGTAGTAGACACACATATGTGCTGTGTGTAGTGATGGAAACTTTCAGGGCAGAGGAGGAAGAGGGAAAATGGGGCTCACGGTGCAGGAAGCACAGCTGGGAAGCTAGGTTCTAGGCCTCCTCGGTCACCGGAACCCTCCCCACCCCAAACTGCAGCCATGACTTCACCTCTCTGAGGTGGGAAGCTGGGGTAGAGGGCATCTTGTGACTCTCACTGAGAACTGTGTCAGTAACGGGGACCTGTGCTTATGTTTTGAGTTTTTGTATAACTGCACCTTAGTCACATGATTTAGTATATATATTTAGAACGTTGTCACCACTGTGTACATATGGGCCCTGTCACTCCTGTCCCATATGGAAGACGGGTTACATGTGACGTGTGAATGTGTGTTAGCGTATGGTGTGGGTGGAATATTTTAGGGTGTATGGGCTTCATATCAAGTATTGTAGCTATGGTGTGACCGTAATCTATGCATTCTATCAAGTATTTGTGTGAAACTCCAGGCTTTGAACTGTCTGTTCAATACCTCCATGTGAAGAGCGACAGTTTCCATATACTCAACCTGTAGCACAGTCTACACTCCTCTGAGACTTGCCCCTGTCACCATCTTTCTCGTATACTGAAATAGCAATTCTTTTTTCCCAGGTATTTGTCCTTAGAATCTTGATTCACTTTTCTCTAGAATCCCACATTAAACTTATAAGCAAACCCCATTGGTTAGCCTTTGAAATATACACGCATCTGTTGGCTTCTCAATATTCCCACAGCAACCACCCTACTCTAGGCCTTTCTCCTGGAGTACCTCGGCAACATGGCTTCTCTCTGGTTCTCTGCAGTCTGTTCTCAGCAACGAAGCCCGGCAGAGCTTAAACGTCACAATGCATTTCCCTCCCACTTGGAACCCTTAAGGACTTCTCTCAGACTCGGGAGAAACCAAGCCCGTCTGTACAACGGTCTGGAAGGCTCTGAGGGAAGGCCCCAGACACCTTTGACTTCACCTCCTGCTAGTCTCCTTGTTCTGACTACACCAGCTTCCTGACTCCTTCACCATCCGAGCACGTTCCCTTGCTCTTCGTGTGAGCTGCCTACACTGGCTCTGTGGTCCAAGCTTGTGCCTAGACATTGTGCTGTGCTAATGTGAGCTGCAGGCTCTCACAAATGATTCTGTGCCTGCGGGAGTTAGCGTGCAGCAGATCATGCATGTGATTGTGGGAATTAGCGTGCAGCAGATCATGCATGTGATTGCAGGAGTTATCGTGCAGCAGATCATGTATGTGTATGCTTCAGGAAGTCCGTACCTACAGCTTTGCAGTTCTTGGTCAGCGTGTCCATCTCATAGCCAGGGTGGCATTCACACTTAAAGTAGCCCTTGTAATTCACACAGATTTGGCTGCAGGCATCTGGGTCCTGGCATTCATCGATGTCTGAGGAAAAGACCAGAAGTCAGAGCTAGCAGGAGGCTCTGCATGTGCTTGGGTGGACGGGGGAGGGCTCACCACCACAGGTCTTCTGGTCTAAGAGCCGGAAGCCTGCTGGACATGTGCACTCAAAGCCGATCTTGAGGTCAGTGCAGATGTGGGAACAGCCGCCATTGTTGTGCAGACACTCGTTCAGCCCTGGGAAGGGACACAGTCTGCTGAGCTCCTCGGACAGGGCAGGGAAGCGGCCCAGAGCACAGCAGAGCTTTGGGGCAGCAGACACTGCAACCAGGAAACCAGGAAGCTACACTGAACCAATAGCCAGAGCAGGCTCCCTGATTACGCGGGGCCAGCGGAACCAAGAAAACACAGGTCCTCGTCCTCCTAGGCTGGGGCTCCATCCACTGCTAGACTAGAGGCAGCTAGGTCTTCCCTGGAGCTCTGAGGGCTCGCACACTTATCATAGTTCCTTCCAACCTTTAAGCCTCAGCTTGCATGCACACTGTTCACCCCTGGGACACCCCCCATGAGCCTTCGAAGGCCGCTGCACAGCCAGCTCCAGTTTCCAGGGCTCCGGAGGCAGGCGGCGGCACCTGGGAGCGCTGCTGCCCGAACACAGCTCTTCCTCCAGGAGCTCTGCTCCTCCTCCCAGCCCTGCTGTGGGGCCAGCCCAGGTGCAGGGGCTCCCTCAGAGCTCCGTAAACTGCTGACTTCTGGCCCCTACTATTTGTGTGCTTTCTCAAGGCAGGGCCCAGAGTTAGTTAGCTGGCCATCTGGCAGATGGCAGACAGCGCAGAAAGTCCTTACTTGCTACAGCTGAGTCTCTGGGCCACACTTTCTTTTAAATATGCCTATGGCCAAGTCAAAATTCTCTCCTACCGGGATTTACACGATGGAGCCTTTTCAACTCCTCTCTGACCTGCCTCGTTGATCTACCTTGCCACAAGCCTAGACCAGGATTACCAAGTGCTGCAAAGGGTGAAGGGGTGCCAAGAGGCCATCTGGGTCTGGTGCCTCACTCTCCGCTCCCTCACCACCTTGTGGAGGGTCCTAGGGGAGGCCAGGACCAAGGCTTACCAAGTTCTCACAGCGCCTTCTGAGCTTAGAACCACAGAAAGTTAATCCGGCAAGCCAGGGCAAAGTACCATGCCAACCCCTCTGCCCACCAAGCTCATGCACTGTGACTCCAGCCAAGCGAAGCAGCGCTGTGCGGAGCCAGCCGTGGCCATGCATCCGGCTGGTCGGAGCTGCCCATCCCAGGCCATGCACAGCTGTGGGCCTCCCCACCTCCAGCTGGAGCCATGCTTTGGGAATGTCCCCTTTACCCCTGGGCCTCCTCCTGTTTCCCTGGAATGTTGGTGCAACTGAAAGAACAAGACCACAGCGAGCCCATGACTTTGGGGGACTGGGAGTAGCCAGTCAGGCCCACTCCTGGGAAGCCCCAGGCTTCTGTTTGAGCCACTAGTTGCTGGGAGAGCTCCCGCCGGGAACCATTTGGCCACTCACACCCTCTGTCACCTGTCTTGGGTTCTATTATTCCACGAGCACCATCCATTCCTGTTTTCTTGTTCCCTCGCTGCCTCAGTCACCACCCCCCCTCCCTTCCTCTCTCTTTACAGGTCGAAGCATTCCACAATTCTCTTTAATGGACATAGCCACGGGGTATGTGTGTGTAGGGTGGTGCTGCCCAGGAAGAGCTCAACCTGACTGTGGCTTCTGATGCAAAAAGGTACGGAGAGCCTCAAGGCCAACATGGGTGGAGAGAGAAAAGCTAGGAGACCCCGATTACTTTATCCCTGATCGTCCTCTTTGGAAGGCCTGAGGGAGTCTCTGTCCTCAGATTCCGTGTAGCCCAGAGAGGAAGGAAGGGGCTGGGGCCTGAGTAGCATTTGATGTCCCCACCCCCTGCACGATACATCCCTGCATGCACACACCTTCATGCATACACACACATACACACACTATCATATGTGCAGAGGCACAGACAGGTCTGCAGGCTCCTCAGAGATGGAAAGGCAGGCAGAGATGTGTGAATGCAGTAAGTCAGGGGTGTGGCTTCGGACGCTTGTCCCTCGCCAACACAGACAAAAAGAACACACGGAGACACAAACAAACACGCATTTCTCATTGACACGTCATGCAGAAGGTGAGAATAGAAAGGTCAGTAGGTTAGTAGTCCCTGGATCGCCTCAGATCTGAGTGGTGTGGAGAAGCAGGTTTCCCTGTCTCCCTTGCCACGAGTCCCTTCTGGATCTCTTCAGGCTAGGGCTGCAGGCAGGGTCTCCTGCAAGCCCAGGCACAGGCTCAGTGAGCTTTGCTTAACTGCATTTCCTCTCTGCCTGACTTCATTTACATCTTCAGTAGGGGAGCAAAGAAGCTGACTCTGGGGGAGCTCTGGGGTGCCCTGTTCCCAGGAGGGGAGATGTGGGCCGTCTTCCAGGAGATAGGACAAGGAGGGGCCAGTCTGACTGTTCTCTGAGGGGCTCCTTTGTCCGGTTCTCTAAATTCTGGCCTGAGACAAGCAGAGATGACTCAGAACCTCTTCTGCACACACAGGGGCTCCTGCTCCTCCTCAGAGCCTCTGCCCTCCTCGCTAGTCCTTGGAGAGTTGGCTCACTCTACTTCTCTCTGGTTAGAATACAACTCTGGGCTCTTTCAGCTTCTCAGGATTGAGAAAGGTGACACTGCCTGCTGCTGGAGCCCCTCTTCCCGTCCAGGCCTGCCCTGCTGGGTATGCTCCTGAGGGCTCCCTGGCTGCTTCCTCCAACCGCTGACTTTGTAAGGAGTCCTGCCAAGGACAGGAAGAGCTCAGGGGCCAAGGCCATGGCTCGATCAGCAGGGCAGGAGCACTGAGGAAGGGAGAAACTTGCAGAGGGCGAACACCCAGTTTGTATGTGGCCGAAGTGAGGAGGCCAATTTTGTGAGAGGCAGCCTCATCTGAGCATGGAAACTGCAGAAGAGGGCCCTGGGCTTTGCAGCAGTACAGACCAAGAGATCCCAGTGGCAAAAGGCCCAGTGTGAGGCCCGGGGAGAGCACAAGGTCTAGAGGGCATGAGGGCCTCCAGCCTGGACACCAGGCGGGAGCACCGTGAGAATGTTAGTTCAGCCGTTGGGTGTAGACAGGTAGCATACCACACACTTTCTGAGGCTCATCCGACCAGTCCCGGCAGTCCCTCTGATCATCACACACTTTCCCGCCGTCCACGCACTCGCCACTCTTACACTGAAATCTGCGGGGACCCTCACAAGTTGACTCTGTCGGGCCAGACAAGAGAGTGGACAGTGCCTGTGAGACAGTGGGTGGGAAGCACAAGGCTGGGCAGGGCCAACCAAGGCCCACAGAAAATGCAGAGTTCAAAGGTCAACCCCAATAGGACTCTTAGGGGACCTTAGGACAGACAACGGAACCACGGCTTTCTCACAGGACAGATCCTCATATATCCACACAGGGGTCTTTGTCTGTCCTGGGGGTCCCAAGGGGGAATGTCTTCTGCCCCATGAGCCTGGGATATGCTAACTGCCTCATTGCCCACTCTGAAGTGAACTCTCCCAGATGACTGGTGGGTAGGGTCTCTATCCCTGTCCGGCAGGCCAACAGAGCCACCTGAGATTGAGAGGGACTCTTTGGGGAACAGGCTTCAGTCTGCCCAGCCTGGGAACTAGTAAGGAAGGCCACCATGAGGCTCGGGTGTGAACAGTGGGAGAGATTCCCTGCGGTGCCCTGTCCGGCCCCCTAGTCCTCTTCAGCCGTTACAAAGTCCTTGACCAGAAGTCCAGGTCTTGGGCCCAGCTCCCCAGGGAAGGAATTCCACTGATAATGGGATGTTGAAGGGATAAAATCATCTTAGAGATCAAGGGAAGAACTCCCTCAGCTCTGTTCTCTCTGAGCTTGGGAGGGTCACAGGCCTGTCCTCACGGAGGCCGGGACCCTTGCCGTGACCACGCACCCTGCAGACAGCCCGCTTCGTCACTCCCATCCGGGCAGTCCCGATCCTGGTCGCACCGTTTGATTGTAAGAACGCAAGTCCCATCCCCACACTGGAACTCATTCTCGCGGCAGGGTCCTGGTGCTGCTGAGACAGGGCGAGAGGCGGTCAGGACCCACAGCTTTGCCCTCCACCTCATGTCCCATCCGCCCCTGGCAAGAATGATCCAGTGGCAGAGCTTAGTGTCAAAGGACACCTACCCAAAACATCTCTAGTGTACACATGGGGAGACTGAAGCTCAGAGAGGGGGAAGGCCTTGCCAAAGGTCACACAGCACTCCCGTTTCCTGCTCCCCTGTCCAATCACCTCAGCACAGACAGGAGGTTTCCCACTGAGTCTGGGGGCTCATGACTCAGTCAACCTTTCCTGAACCTGGCCCTGTGCTGGGTATGGGTGGGGAGCCCGGAGACTAAGAGCCCATTTCCAGAAGCTCAGGTGCAGAGAGATGGGAAACACGAATGAAGAAAGCACAGTGTGAGCTGTGCCTGAGAGAGAGAGAGCAGCGGGGATATGCGGAAGTCCTGGAGGGGATGCAACATGGCTGGGGCAGTCAGCTGACTCTGGCAGGGTCAGTATGGAGGCACTCACTCCTAGGACAGAGGAGGGGATGGTGGGGAGTGGGGACCAGTGCCGGACTCTTTGGAACAGGAAAGGGCAGCAACAGGTGTGATGGAATGGCCACACAGCAGAGACAAAGGTACCAGTGAGGAAGCCTGGCTTCTGGGGTCAGACCTGAGTTCCACTCCTTAGCAGCCATGTGACCTCCAGCAAGTCACTTCATTCTCCCAGTGCAGTCTCTGTTAAAGCAGGGTTTGTACTCCCAGTAGGAGGGTCATATCAGCAGGCTCTGGGTGGGACTGGGTGACACGGAGGGGGCTTACAGCAGTCGGCCTCGTCAGACTTGTCCTTGCAGTCGCGGTCGCCGTCGCAGCGCCAGCCCAGGTGTATGCACTCGCCGCTGCGGCAGGTGAACTGGGCGGTGGGGACGCAGGCTGCTGGCGTGGCCGTGGTCCCCTGGCCCGCTCGCCCGCAGAGCTCAGCTGCCTCATCCGAGCGGTCCTCGCAGTCGAACTGGCGGTCGCAGACCCAGCGCTCCGGGATGCAGGTGCCGCCTCCTCCACAGCGGAACTCGCGGGGCGGGCAGGCCGGGTCTGAGCAGCCGCGCTCGTCGCTGCCATCGCCGCAGTCATCGTCGCCGTCGCACACGAACACAGAGGCCAGGCAGGAGCGGTTGCTGCACTGGAACTCGTGCGGGGCGCACACTGCGCAGGACAGAGAGCCGGTCGGCCGGCCACACCCCATCCCTTGTGACCCAGCCCGCTATTTCTGCTACAGGGGTGCAGGGAGTTCTGACCCTCACCTACAGGCTGGACTAGGTCCTGCTGGAGACTTGAAAGGGGAGCTGACCTTGGACCCTCATTTGCCCTTTCGGAGTCTCTGGGCTTCACCAAGTACTCAGATTTTCCACCCCGCAGCTAGCAAACATGGTGGGGGCAGAGAGGGGGCTCTAAGGTTGCAGAGCACTATCGTCTTGAAGGATAGGAAATCATCTGTAACATGACTGACACCAGATGACAGGGCAGGGTTTGTCCCTATGTGGCACAGTCGTGTATATCGCTTGCAGAGACTATTTAATTCTCCAGCCTGGCATCTGCTACCCTAGTTGCCACACCTAACTCCTGAACATACCCCAGCTATGACCACCTTGCTGATTTGCTAGGCCTGGGGCACACAGTTCCACTCCAGGGTTTTGTTTACGCTGTGCCATCTTGTGGGAACCCACTGTAGCCTACCTTTGCTTCTAGTTCTAGACCAGAGTGCTTCCACTGTATGGGTCCATCCATCACACGCTTCCGTTTCCTTGCTTGGGAAAGCTCCCTCGGCCCCAGCCTGCCTTCTGCGTGCCTTTCATAGCCACTCACGTGTCTAGGTTCCATGCCCCTCATACTCCATTATTCTAAGGACAGGCACGGATGTCCCTTGCAGGGTGTGGATGAAGTCATTAAAGAACAGGTCCTGGCCCTGTCTGCAGCCTGGGCGTCCTCTCTCTGATAGGCTAGTCTGAAATCCATGGGAAAGACCTTAGAGGCCAGCCAGCCCAGCTGCTTGTTTAAAGACCTGAGGCTCAGAGGGGAGCCCCCTGCTCACGGTCACATGTGACAAGAGAGCCAGAACTTGAGTTCCAGAGCATTTGCATTTACCCTGACCCTTCTCTCAGCTTCCTGGTTGTTTGGTTTGGTTTGGTTTGGGGTGCTGCCTCCTCCCCCCTCTTTAGAGATCCCGGTGAGGGCTCAAGGGGGTCAGGAATGCAGAGGCTATGATCCTCAACACCACGGTAGTAGCAGCTCCCCATCTCTCCACATGGGGGAGCCTGGAGCCCACGTTTCTATTTTCTGGTGACAAGATGTCAATTTTCACTGTTCCTGAACATAAAATAAAGTGATGTCTTCGGTGTTACAGTGTCAGCAGATCGCGTCATGTTCTTCTGACAGCTCTACCCAGTCCCTGACGGCTGCATTTCCTCCCTCCTGGGCTTTTGGGATGTGGTGGCACCGGAGGGGAAAGCACATGCTCTCTAGTACCCCAGCCCCCCAAGTCGCAGCTGCTGATACCCGCCTGCCTGTCTAGACAGTTTATACAAGCCCAGGGAGGGAAGACTCCGTCTTCTGAGAGTCCTGATAGGAAGTGCTTCATAACAACGGATTCCCAGCAGGTTCTGAAGCTGACAGTGACTGGCAGATCTCACCACCAAGGCCAGGGCCCCCACTCCCTGCATTCACAAGCAGAACAGGACTGGAGAACTCTCAGAGAACTGAAGGAAGACAGTTTCCTTCCCTGCCCAGGCCACAGCAAGCCCCATATGACCTCTCAACTCTGGTTTCTTTAATTAACAGGAAATGTCAAAATAAATAAACAAACAAACAAGCAAACAAATAAATAAAAGGAAATGTCCCTGTCCCCAAGTGCCCCCTACCCACCTGCAATGGTGCTTGCTAGCTTTATACTGGAAAGATCATGTGACTACAAGGTTGGAGGTGTTGGGGGTGGGGGCTGTCATGGGTGGATGAGTTCTCACTGAACTACCCCAGCTGAAGCCGGTGCACCACTGAAGCTTCAGAGCGTAGATTCTAGTCAGGACCTCGCCTCCCTCCACACACTGCCTGCTTCAGATCCATCAACCCTCCACACTTGCAATCTCAGAAGCCTTAAGAGGAGATGGCTGGCTCCTGGACCAGGAGGGAGTGGGGAAATGCTTGGAGAGGCAGTGGCGGGCAAGTGCCTGGCACGCACCCTCCCGAATGACCACGTATATCTCAGCCCAGGTTAGTGCACAGCCTGTCAGCCTGTGGCCCCCAGGAGAAGACTGTGGGTCACCTTCTCGTCCCTTTCAGAACCTTACTCCAGACCTGGCACACTGCAGGTACGCAGAGAAGGGAAATGAGTCAGGCCGTGCATATGCAGTCCTTGCCCAGCCCCCAGCCCAGACCTTGCTGGACTGCTCTCTGAGGAGATAATCCTGTGTTTGAAGCTCAGCCATGTGGAACTGTCCCAGTGACCGCTTCCATCTGTCCCTGCTGAGGCCGCTGCTCTGCATGCGGCATGTGCCCCAGTCTGAGGTTTCAGTAATCGTCATCCTTCACACCCCGAGGATCTGTCCACACAGGCCCTAGCCACAAAGCTGCCAGTGCCCTGGCACGAGACACCACACTGCACACAGCCCAGTTTCTGGTCCCCCTGTTCTTGTTTGGAGATCAGTAGAAACGGTAGAATTGTAGAATGGATGAGCAGATGTCAAACATGGCAGGAAGCTGTGTGAAGACCTGAATTTGGACCTCAGTTCCACCCCTCAGCCTTTGGGCATGTTTCCTCCCTTGTCTGAGCCTCAGTTTCCTCATCCATTAAATGGGGATGGTAATGGCTATTCATGAGGTGGCCGTGAGGATGAGAGAAGAGAATGTCTGCTCAGCGCCCAGCCGCTCGTTTCTAATGTTCCCGCCATTCTTCTTCCCTTCCCACCCACCCTCCCAAGAAGAGGTCAACACCCCTGAGCACTGGCCCTGGACTCACGGGTAGGACAGCCGGCCTCGTCCGCTCCGCCCTCACAGTCCTTCTCTCCGTCACAGCGCCATGAGGCAGGCACACACTTGTGGCTGGTGGGTCCGCAGCTTAGCTTCTCGGCAGGGCACTCTTCACTGGCTGCAGAGACAGACATCCGTGCACAGCTCAGCTAAGGGTGACAGGTCACAGCACCAACTAGTCCCTTACTTGGCGTAAGTCCCTGGCAGTCTGCTAGGGCCCTCCTGCTAGGCTTGCTTGCTATGTCCTAAGTCTGACCTCACTCCAGACAGGCTTCCTTGACCCCCGGGCCCCAACATGTCTTCCCTTTAAGATCTAACACTATGGAGTTGCCCCACCCTTGATACATTCCAGCTGTGTGCCTCTGGGTAAGATATGGCTAACTGGACCTTAGTTTACTTTCTAGATCAGCAACTGTCATCTGAACCTGTGGGTTTGGAGGGCTCATCAAAACCTTTGGAGCAACAATCTAAGTCTCTACGAAGATGGTGTGGAGCCCACCACAGAGAGCAGCCTCCACGTGCAGGGCCCAGCGGGACTGCGCAGCTCTAATTACTGCAGTGGCAATCAGAGGCTGACTCAGTCAGGGGCCTAGAGCCCCTGGGTTGATTCTCAATTTGCAAGAATAAGAACCACGTTCAGGACTGGGGGAAGCTCTCACTCTGAGCTTCCCTTACTCCACATGACAGCTGAGGCAGATGCATCTATGACCTCTGGTTGGCTCCCTGCTGCCTTCCACAGGGAGCAGGAGTCCCCGGCCTCAGCTAGATTGTGCCAGGCACAGTGCTAGACACTTCCATTTAATCTTTATAATAACCCAGCAGGGTGAGGATTATGTCTCAGCCTCCAACATGGAAAGCAGGGTGTGGGCTCTGGAGGGTGGCTGCCCCACTGCCCAGGCTGGAAACAGCTCAGCCATTCGCTGGCCACGTGACCCTGGCCTAGCACACTTCTCTTTGTGTCAACAAAGTGTAGATGACACAATGACCTGCCACATAGGATCGTTTTAATGACCAGATTGATGTCTAAGAAACGTTTAGAAGAACATTCAGCCTAGGCTTTCTACGTGTTCCTGGTTATTATTATCCACACATAACCCACGAGACTCCAAGTCTTGTTTATCCACTCAATGGATAACACTGACACTGCTGAATACCAGACATGATGCTAAGTCCTGAGTTGCAGACACACACACACGTGCATGCACACGAGAATGACATGAGGACTTGGCACCTTGGTCTGATCCCAGAGCCTGGGCACAGTTTTGTATCCCAGAAGAAGGGTAACTCATGACTCACTCTGATCTATGATCTGTTTCCTCTCATTTTATTTCCATGGCTGGAATGAAAGACCACAAGGAATGAATAAAAGTGAGCTAATGGAAGAAAAGACACAGAAAAGTGTGCAGGGGGAGGGGCAGGGGCTGTGGGCAGGGCAGTGGGCAGGGGCAGTGGGCAGGGGCAGGTGTCTGAATGATTGCATACTATCTCAGTGTGAGGAGAGTGGATCCCAAGGAGCACCTGTCATGGAGTACAGAGCAGTCCGCTGGGAGCACAGCGTCCCCAGAGTCCACTCTTCATAAAGTAACTGTCAGGTAGAGCCTGATACTCAGTGAGCTTTTCAAATGGCCACTTTTGCTGGAAGATGGTGGCGCATACAGTTAATCACAGCACTCAGGAGGTGGAGACAGACAAATCTCTAAGTTCAAGGTCAACCTGGTTTACAGAGTGAGTTCCAGGAGAGGCAGGGCTACACAGAGAAACATGTTAAGAAAGAAAGAAAGAAAGGAAGGAAGGGAGGGAGGGAGGGAGGGAGGGAGGGAGGGAGGAAGGAAGGAAGGAAGGAAGGAAGGAAGGAAGGAAGAAAGAAAGAAAGAAAGAAAGAAAGAAAGAAAGAAAGAAAGAAAGAAAGAAAGAAAGAAAGAAAGAAAGAAAGAAAGAAAGAAAGAAAAAAAGAAAGAAGCTGCTTTGGGTTGTCTGGTGGGTGGGTGTGGAGGGGTTAGAAGCTCAAGTTCCTGGCCCCAGGTCATGGAGACTGAACCGAGATGCTGAAGGTCAAGGAATTTGCATTTTTAAAAAGTTTTATATTTTTCTTCCAGTGTATGTGTGCCTGGTTCACTTATAGGGGTGCTAGTGGGGGAGGGAAAGTGGTGGTGGTGGGAAGTGGTGGAGGAGGGGAAGTGGGGGGGGAGGGAAAGTGGGATCAGAGGGATCAGATCCCTGGGTGCTGGAACCCAAACTCAGGCCCTCTGGAAAAGCAGAAAGCACGTTTAACCGCCCACTTCCCCAGGCCCTGGAACCTGCACTTTAGTAACTACTTTAAACGAAAGCTGTTCCCAGGTGCCTCTGCAGGAGAGCCCCTGAGTTAGCACTCCACATATGGGAAAGGCACACTTCACCATTTGTAATACCATGGCCCCTAGTGAGACGGGTTCAAATGTGTGCAGCACCCAACCCCAACCTCCCCCGCACCCACTCTTATCCCTCTATCCCCAAGAAAGCAACAGGCAGGAGAAGATGAGCCCTGGGCACTACCCACTCGAAAAACTAAGCCTCGAGGGGAGTGGAAAGGGCCACAGTTACATGCAGATAGTCGGTCGGCCTGCTCAGGTTCAGTGCTTGTGTCCCACTCCTCCTCACCTGCAGGAGCAGGAAGCCATTGAGAGCATCGCCCAGCCAATGGGGGCGATGGTCTCTTAGAAAAGAAGCTGCAGAATGGATAGAAACAACACACACACACACACACACACACACACACACCTGAGCACATACACATGCACACAGACATACATCCTTCCACACAAACACACACACAGACACACACCTGTAAACACAGACACACACACATACCTGCACACACACCTGTGCGCACACACACACACACCTTTCATGCACACATGCACACACACACATACACACACCTGCAAACACACACACACATACCTGCACACACACCTGTGCGCACACACCTTTCACACACACACACACACAGATTCAAATTTTTTTTTGCTGTAAAGAACAGTTATGTCATTTGTAGGAAAATGAATTCAATCGGAGATAATCACATTAAGCAATTAACCTAGACTCAGAAAGACAAATATTGCATTGTCTTCTCATTTGTGGTTCTAATTTTATACAGATATATAAAATTAAGTGTGTATATATACCATTAAAATAGAAGCAAAATTATCTAGAGGAACACAGGGGCTACCAGGAGAGGGAAGCGTGGAAGAAAAGGAACACGCTTTACACAGTACACATTTGTATGAAAATGTACTGACGGGCCACAGTACTGTGTAGTGAAATACACATGCAAAATTATGATATGATATGATATGATATGATGTGATGTGATGTGATGTGATGTGATGTGATGTGATGTGATGTGATATGATATGATATATAATATACAGACGTTCAAGGTAGACTCCACGCCCCTCTACTAAGAAGATCTGGGTGAGAGCAACCTCTGTGAGGAATGGACCCTCACCAGACACCAATCTGATGCCCTGTATATGCACCAGAACTATATGCAACAGATTTCTGTTATTTACAACATACCCAGTCCAGTCTGTGGCATTCTGTCTTAATAAACAGAAACAACTAAGAACCAACTCATCATCGCCCCCACCCTGAACTCTGACAGGCAAGAAGCCTGTGCGTAGGTCCCAGAAGCTCCATTCCCAAAGGAACTGTGCACTGCTGTTTCCTAGACCGAGGGGAGACAGTTCTAAGGTTCAGAGACATCTAATGACTCGCCCAAATATGCACAGCACATGAAAGACAGAGTATGGGTTCCTCTGAACCAAAAGTTTAGAGTAGGACAAAAGTCCTGTCCTTCCATCAAACCATGCATGACTGAGGGCCAGTCCTCAACTGTCTTACCTGAAGTCGAGGTGACTGAGAGAGCCTTCGGCCAGATGCACCACCTCGGAGGCCTGGCTCTGCAGCCCCCAGTGCAGCAGGCAGCCGACTGAACTTTTAATGAATATTTATACAGTTAACAGCATAACCTTTCAACAAGGACAATGATTAAACAATCTGTCTGCTTCCTTTCTTTATAATTAATAAGGCATTTGCTGTGTCCCTAAATAGACAGTTCTAATTACAGGCTCTCAAGGACCCAGCAGTGCTTGCTCCCGGTCCCTTCACCCCTAAAGAGCTGAGGCTCTTAGAAGGGCAGGACAAAAGAGGCCAAGGAAATCAGATTGACAAGCATCTCATGGAGTGGTATTCTAGGGTCCAGAGAGGAGCAGGTATATCAAATGCTGGTCTCTCTTGTGATAGAGCTTTTCCCCAAAGCTGGGTCTAGGCGTGGCTCCCCTGGCTCCAGGTCAGGCCTCTCCACTGACCACCGCTGAGCTGTGGGAAGAGCTGATGGGTATCTCCCAGACAGAGAGAGAGAGCAAAGCCTGGAGTGTGTAAGTCGCTTGCTGAGAGTCTTGCGGAGGGAGCAGAGGGGGACTTCCATCCCAGAACTATTCTGTTAGCCACTGCACATGACAAGATCCTGCTGCTTTCCCTGGCGTGACTGGAAAGGACAAAGAGGTGCCCACCTAATTTTGCTCAGGTAGGCTGAGCAATGTGCCCATCTCAGGTCTACTCCCAGGATCCTTGAAGCCAAGACCTATAGGCAAGTTGGTAGAGGTGAAGGAGCCTGGGTTTTAGAGTCAATAGACCTAGAACCAAATCTCATTCACCAAGGTCCTTAGACCAGACGCTTGACTTCTGCCTCTCTGGGTCTCCTCTGCTCAAGAGGGGGTTGAATGATTGCCTAGGATTGGTTTGCAGGAGGCAATGTGGAAATCCCTATACTTAAAAGCCTGGAACACCCTTGCAGCTCAGAAAAGAGTTACTCTTATCCTGGTCCCATGCAATGAAAATGTAAATGGCTGCGGCTGGGGAAAGCTGATTCCACCCCTGGGGGATGCAGAGGCCCACGTGTCCCATCATGATATGGTCCCCATCCTCGTACAGCCTTTCCCTCAGGAATAGATGCTCCCAAGGGACAGCCTGGGCTTGCTGTCCAAGTGTCTCAGCTTCTAAGAGGCTGAAGCAAAAGTCCCTGCTGCCAGACAACACTGTGAAGGGGTTTGAGATGACGGAAGGTTAATTTCTGGAGAATCCTGTTCCAGAAATCCTTTGCCAACTCGCAAGTTAACAAATTAAGAAAAAAGAAAAATGTCTGTTGCCAGTACCTCATAGCTACTCATCCGTCTATAGTCTTAGACACTTGAGTCTTATGGACAGACAGCTTCCAAATGGGGATAGCCTGCTCTAAGGAGACTGGAGGCTTGGGCTGTGGGGAAGCTCTAGTGTCACTTGACTGGGAAACCTAAGGAAGTGCCTGAAGAGGCACACCCTTGCACCCTGTTTCCCAGAAGGAGCTAACTCTGCTCTAACACCAGGCTCTTCCGCACAGCATCAGGCTGGGTGACATCAGATCTCCAGGCCTGTACTTCCTGATCTAGAGGAAGGCGAGCAGGGGTAAGGAGTGAAGGCCCGGGCTAGCTGCTAAGAAAGAAAAGAATCCACACGCAATAAGTAGCACCCAGATCTGTAACTCATTTTCCTTGGGCCAGTCTCTCCGCTCCCTGCCTGTGCCCCTCCCTCCCAGCAGATGCCTGAAGGTGGGTCAGAGGCGTCCCCAATCAAGTGAGCTATAATTAGAGCCCAAACGATTCTTTCATTAGGCAAATGTTCTGGGCTTTCCCATTGTGACTCTGGCTGTATTTGATGAGAACCTGCTCCCAGGCCCTCTGCTTCTCACAAGCCCCACCCCCTTACAATATTTTAATAGTATGAATCTAGTGTCCTGATAGTCTAATAAACTGTTATGTTGGGGGCAGTGTTTGAGGCTCAAATACAAAAATAGACAACGCTGGCACTTACTCTAATATTGCTATTTTCTCACTGAAAATGGAGAAACTGAGGTCCAGCAAGACTTGGCAACTTATATGAGGTTTCAAGGCCAACGACCTGATCCAGCTGAGCCAGATCCCAAGCCTACTATGCGCTTCTATCTATAATGTTTCTGTTAGGGGTGAGGAGTGAGACTCTATCCTGAGAGCTGGCACAGTCCCAGAAACCTGGTAGGCTATGGAAGTTGCTATGGCAACACCAATTAAATGGACAGCGGGTTGGCTGCTGGGTTTTCATTCAGTTGGGAAGCTGTGAGCAAGCTTGCTACCAAGTCCAGCTGCCCCAAATTCTGCCTGGCCTTCAAGGCCCTCTCAGGATGATTCTTCCAGGCAGCCCTCCCTAGTCAAAGACCCCACGACCATTGCGATGGTTTATAAGGTAGGGTTTCCAGACTCTGCGCCCCACTGGACAAGAGCAAAAAGAGGGTCTTGGACTACTAAGAATTTAGGAATCTTAAAATGCGGAAATCTTTGGGATTTTAGATTGGGACCCATATATGATGAGGGGGGCGGTGGATATAGGATCTCACAAGAATTGCCTGGGATAATCCACAGGGAGCTGGGCCTCTTCACTCCTGGGTGTTGCCTTGTTGCTGCTCCCATGAATCTCAGAGAGCTTGAGAAGCCTGTCTTTTGTCACAGGACAGACACTTGCCACAAACAGGCTGTGTGTCTGTGAGGCAAATCTATCAAATCCTTAAGGCCTTGAGCTGCTCATTGTTTAAGGGCCCTGGGAGTCAGGAGTGGGGTATGTGGGTCCATCCCAGGTCAGAAGACAGGGAGCACTGGCATTCTGAGGGAGAAACACGAGGAAGCAGGCAGGATAGGAAAGGGGGGCAGGGAGCATGGGCCAGAGAGGACAGAGCCCAGCAGAGTGAGACAGGTGAGAGGCCCAACCGACAGGGCTGGGAGGAAGCACTAAACAGAGACAGAGAGAGAGAGAGAGAGAGAGAGAGAGAGAGAGAGAGAGAGAGAGAGAGAGAAGCAAAGCCCTCAGGCAGCAAGACCGCCCCTTCCCCAGTGATCTCCAGAGCCTCTAGCTATATCCAGGATTAAGGCAGAACAGGCTATTAGGGTAGAAAACCCCAACCCAACCCCAGAAGCTCCCCAGGAGGCACAGGGCTCTGTCCCTTCTCAGCTGCACTGCCATGGCCAAGAGGCCAAACCTGGCCCCGTCTATTTCTTTCTCTGGGGGAGATGCAGCACCCTTGTGTGCTCCAGGCTGGCATGAAGATGGTGTTCACAGGCAAGTGCAGCAGGGCTCCCTTCTTCTGGAAGGGCAGGAAAGAGCACAGGGCTTCCTTCTGCCTCCAGGCCTCCCGGGACAGCATGGAGGGGCACTTGCTGTGGTAAGGAAAGGATGAACCTGCGGTAAAACTGGGGAAGCCTTGGCAGCTGCCGAGGAAATGAGGGACCCTTTGTCTGGGGCGGGGGTCTCTCTCGCTCTCCCTTTCTCTTTCTCTCTTGGAAACTGGTAGCTCTGTTGCTAGGAGACAAGAAAACCCAGTTATCATCGGTGGCAGCCTTAAATGGGACTCTGGCCTCCATTGTCCCTGCCTCTACCTCTGGGGCAAATGTTAGCTCCAGAGAGGAGCTTCTGGATCTCCCCTTCAGTCCCACCGTCCTCCACGTGCTCCCCACAGTCCCACCACCCTCCATGTGCTCCCCAGAGCCTTTTGTCTCAGGCTTGCGCTGCTACAGCTCAGCCTCTGGACCGCTGGGCCCTCCCTCTCCCCTTCTCCTTTTTAATTTAACAAATGTCACAGAATGACCTGCCAGGTCTAAGTTTGCTTTGAGGATTAGAGCCTAGAAAAGAAATCACAGAGAGACAAAGCCCTGAGTGTGGAAGGCCGTCCCAGAGCACCAGCGACGCCGCCTCACCCTGGTTCCTTATGTTACCATAGCTAGCCACGGAGAACAGGCCGGAGAAAAGAGGGGGGGGGGCCCTTGAAGTCTTGGCTGGGTGGCTACGGACAAATGGCTCCAACTCTATGAGTTTCTGTATGCCCCTTTTGAAAATTCAGAAAGTGGCAGTACCTGCCTCTAGAGGCTGCTATGAAGATAAAAGGACTACAAAGAGCTTAGCGAGCGAGCGAGGCGAGGTGTGGCCCGCGGTAAATGATTAACACACACCAGCTGCCTTCAGTGCTGCTGGAATTACAATTCAGATCCTCCTCAGGCGTGAGAGCAGGGCCTACCTCTGAGCACTGTTCTCACTCCTGGTGCTGCAGGAACTGAGTCCAGCCTACAAGGAAGCTGAGGAGGAGGCCAGGAAACAGAGCAGACCCAGAGACACTCGCCTGCTTACCGGGAACCGCCCACTCCCCCGAGGGTTTGGCACAGAGCATCCTCTGACCATGTCCTGTGAGCCTAACAACCTGCCCACATGAAAGTGCCCAGGAGGAAACTGAGGCCGGGGTAAGACTCACAGCAGGTGGCCTTCGATTCATCAGATCCATCTGGACACTCCTCCTCTCCGTCACACTTCCACCGCTCCGGGATGCAGTGGCCATTGTCACAGGTAAAATCGCTGTCTGCGCAGGTCCTCTTGGCTGTGGGACAAGGATAAGGAAGAGGGTAAGGGTGCACACTGAATGCTCTTCTCGGAGGCAGGAGGCAGCGGGTAAGGCACGTGCACCACCGAAGCTCCTGAGGTCTGTAAGCAGCTCAGGCCCAGGAAGCTAACGTGTGAGGATGAGCCATCGCCCCGGCGAGGCAGCCGCTTGCTGTCAGCACAGCTATTGCTGTTCATCTGCCTAGTAATTAGAAGAGAAAGAAATGGGGTGTTGTGTGCCCATTCGAGCTGAGATCTCCTAGCTCATAGCAGAACAAGGCTAAGAACACGAATACCACCAGGCGGTGGTGGCGCACGCCTGTAATCCCAGCACTTGGGAGGCAGAGGCAGGCGGATTTCTGAGTTCGAGGCCAGCCTGATCTACACAGTGAGTTCCAGGACAGCCAGCCAGTAGTATACAGAGAAACCCTGTGTGTGTGTGTGTGTGTGGGGGGGGGGGGCGGGGAACAAAAAAAAAACCCAAACAAACAAACAAAAATAACGTGAATACCATGTCTAGCCCCAAGCTATTTGCTGCCCCAAGTGCCTAGTTCTGAAAGAAATTGAATTTAAGGGTCAGGGTGGAGAAGTCCCAAGGTTGCCTCCTTATGATTTCTCCGTGTTGTCCTGGTGCCTGGCACTAATTTTATATATATATATATATATATATATATATTCATTCTTCAGAAAAGGGCAAAACAAGGCGGCTGTCCCAACAGGGAACCTGCTTGCGAGCTGGTGGCCTACCCACCCTGGGAGTGTGGAGTAGGCACTGGAGGACTTGGCCTTTGGCTCCTTGCACCCTTCAGGTCCTCAAAGAGTCAGCGACTTCTCAGCATCACCTGCATTCAGCTCCCATGAGCCTCACCTCGGACCGAGGGCAGGAGGGAGGGGCCCTGTGCAGGGAGCTGGCAGGCCTGGATTTGCACTGTGGCTGCACTGTGGCTGCTCTGCTTTGCCATGCACTCTCCACACTTTCCCTTCCAGGCCTTTGCTCCTTGTAGGGAAAGGGAAGGGGGTTGTTGGTAAACACAATCTTTTTTTTAAAGATTTTATTTATTTATTTATTTATTTATTTATTTATTTATTTAATGTGAGTACACTGTAGCTGTCTTCAGATACACCAGAAGAGGGCAGCAGATCCCATTACAGATGGTTGTGAGCTACCACGTGGTTGCTGGGAATTGAACTCAGGACCTCTGGAAGAGCAGTCAGTGTTCGTAACTACTGAGCCATCTCTCCAGCCCAAGACACAATCTTTTGAGTGTGGTAGATAGTCACAGGCCAAGAGGCCCCAGAACTGGCAGAGATAGCCCAGGAGGGTCCTCAGGGGGCCCAGGCGCTGGGAGTCCTCTCCCTGAATGACAGTGGAACTAGATGTGATATTGGGGCCATCAGGATAGTGCCCCTCTCCAGCAGCTGGAAGGTCGTCCTCCTTTCCCTCCCCTTTCCAACTTCCCAAACGGCCCCACCCTTACTACTATTGGTCCCTAGGTACTATTAATACGTCCCTCTCTGCTAAGGCTGTCATCTGAAAATCCCCACATTGCTTTTCCATTATAAGCTTGGATGGTGTTTCCATCACCTCCGGTCTCTGCCGGGGGCCTCCCCTGAACTGCCATAATCCTCTCAGTGGTCCTCTACAGCTTGGCAAACTTGGTACAGATGCCAGATATTTGGGGCTTTCGGTTGCACTGCCTCTGTCCTGCTCCTCAGTTTTGCTATTGCGGACAGAGTCCTGACAGAAAGTAGGTGGGTACACGGGGCTGTGTTTCAGTAGAAGTTTGTTTCTGAAGCCCAGCAACAGGTTAGTTTTGGCCTGTGCCCTTTAGTCTGATGCCTGCTGCTCTACGTCATCATGAATCCTGTGGTCTGGTGTGACTTGCTTTCCTCCTGTCTTTCCACAGGAACCATGTCAGTTTCCACACAGAACCCAACTTGGGCCAGACCACAGAACACCAGTCCCTGACTGGCATCTCTGCTCTTACACATCCAGGGTAGGGCTCCTCCCCCTTGGTAAACAGCCCACGGCCTGGGGTTTGCTGGGTTTCGTTTGTACTTTTCCCTTCTTGTGGTCTTCCAGCTGCCAGGCAGGGTTTCGGGAACACTGACTGACTGCCTTGACTCCAGTCCATGTCTGCTTTGCTTTTCCATGGTATCCCTTGGCCATCTCTAGTCTGAGTTTTCTTCACGTCTTCCTAAGATAGATACTTCCATTTCTTATTTTTCTGGCTCTCTTGATGCTGCTGGGTATTTTACTCAGGAAATCCCAGGACAAACAGCCTGATATTTCATCGTTTGACATAGATGAGTCCCAGCCAGAGCTCTTAAGTTATATGCCTAAGGTCACATGTAAGTGGGAACAGATCTGAACCTGTCAAGTCAGCAAGTTTCCTCCAGCACAGTCCTCAAACAGTGGCTGGCATGTGTAGCAGAAAAGGCCCTTGAGGACCTGGAGGAGCCTGTGAGAGAGCCCCACTATCCAACAGGCCCGTGCCACCAGGAATGCAGAAGACAGCCAGTCGGAGGAGCCCCAGCCCGGGACAAGCCTGCCAGGGAGCAAGATGAATTGCTTAAGGTGATGCAGGAATGCTGTCACTGGGCACAAGACAGCCAGATATCATCCCCGGACCCTTAGTTCCGGGGCATTGTGGGAGTACAGGGGAGAACTTGCTCTCTCCCTGTTTGCCAAGCCTTGGCAGACACTGGGCATGGAGGCCATAGCAGTCAAATGCCAGAAATGGAAGTCCAGGCTTAGCTGACCCACGGCAGGCTGTGGACAGACTGAGTATCTGAGCCGGTTAGCTGACCCCCGGCCCACTGCAGACAGGCTGTTTCAGTATCTGGGCCGGTTCAGTCATATTCACCCAGACCTGGACTTGGGCCTCTCACCTCAAATCCTACAATCCCCTCACAGCCACCCTGGAAGCTGCGGTCAATCTGCTTTACAGCGGAAACTGAGGCTCAAAGAGGTGAGTGGGTAGATGGAAGGAGGACTTCAGGGTCTGTGTGACAACTGCGGAAAATAAGGAAATGCCTTTCCACAAATCTGCAGCCACAAGGGTATTGACTGGCAGGGGAAGAGCAAAGACTCCTGAGACGGAGACCCCTCAAATCTCAGGGACCTCGTAGCAAGACAACCACCAAGCACAGAGACTCCTGCACAAAGGTGTAGCCTTGCCATGTGCCCAGAAGTGTGCAGTCGAAACCTGGCCTGTGACAATCCAGGCCTGGGTAATAATGTACCACCCTGGGGAAAGGGAGGCGGCACTAAGCCACCCTTGAAGTAAGTCCCTGGTTGGATCTCTGTAATCACAGGGAAGGATCTGGTACTGGAGCTTCAGATGAATTCTGGCATGGCCGCCTCTTCACTAGGTGACTGAGGGCAAGTCCCTTCTGTTTCCGAGACAGTAGGGATGTGGCTCTCCTGTGTGTCACTGCCACAGGACAAAAGGCAAAAAAGCTCAGGGAATAAGCTCAGCGTCATCTGGTCCCTTCAGAGTAACCAGGTTAGCTTAGGCCTGCCACTGGCGAGGCCAGGCAGTCGGTCAAGCTGTCATTGAAGCCCCGGGCAGACCCTACTCTCTCCTGGCCTTGGCTTTGGTTCCCAGGGCAATTCCCCAGCTGGGCTCCAGGCTGTGGTTCCCCGTTTCCAGGGATTTCTGTCCCTCCGTGCCAGTCTGCCCCTTGGACAATGCCCACCTCTGTGAGTCCCTGTACTCCACACCGCAGGAGTGATACATAGTCACCCAGGGTCTGCGACATCATCATCTGGTGCCATGACAACAGATGGGCCTGCCACAAAGGCCCTGGGATTCCACGGGTGGTGAGGAGGGGCCTACCCCAGGGAAGAGCAGAGGACAGTGGGAAATCCAGGACAAAGGGAATGGGAGCCGCTGCTACGTCTAATGAGAAGGCTAGCCAAGGAAAGCGTCGGACCGTTCGTGGTCAAAGGAACTCTTCTGCTACCTGTGGCTCTGGGACCTTATTCACAAAACACATGGGGCTGCTAGGAGGAGCAAAGGGGTTGGGGATTCATGAACAGAGAAAGAAAAGGGGAGAACGTCACAGCCCTGGCCCCAGCTGAAGGGGTGTGTGGGGCACGGTGTCAGTCTGCACATCTGGGCGGTGTTCCTCCTCAGGCAATGGAGGTGCGGTGCTGACTGGTCCTGCAGCAGCTCCCAGCCCCTGTGTGCTCCTGTAAATTACCAAGCTCACTCATCACCTCCCACGTCCACCCCCAGAGGCGTCCTTCCCAAAACAATACACATCTCAAGTGAGGATCCCACCCACGCGCTCCTGCGCAGAGAAGCCAGCTGCCAGCTGTTCCTCCAGGCCAGAGAATGTCCCACCAAGACACAGTTCCCAGATGAGTGACGGCTCAAGGCCACAGCCTGTGTCTGTGGGAGGCTGCACTGGAGCTCAAGGATCTGGGTTCCACTGTGTGGCCAGGAAGCCCGACAAAGGCCACTGGGGGAAGACTGTGCCCAGCGGAGATGTCTAGGTGAGGATGGGGGTTGGGATGAAGGGTGTTCTGGGAAGGCTAACAGGCCTAGACTGGAGGACCCAGCAGAGTCTGTAAGGCACTGGGGAAGTAGTAAGTCTCGTGGAGCCTGAGCGCTCTACCAGGCCAGCAGCCGACTCGCTCTGCCTGGCATCAAACGGTTCCTTGGAGGCCGGGTTTGACCTAGCTTTCCTTGAGCTCACGCAGTGACCCACTGAGTGTGTGGCTAACAACAAACAGGATGGCTTATTCCGCAGCCGGTGACACCCATGGCTCTGTTTGCTATGCAACATGGACCAATGGCTCCTAGCAGAGGAAGACAGAATACAGGCAGAGAGTCTGGGCGGCCATCTGCTCAGGTCTTTGGGATATATTTTCCACCTTGGAGAATCAAGATGCCACCAGTGTAACAAAAGCCACACACGCGTGCGCGTACACACACACACACACACACTCACACGCGCGCGCCTGCAGCAGATACCTGACTGGCTGTTTCCGCCAGCAACATCCAATCTTGTCTAATGAAGATTCTCACTTTTGGATGCTATATCTATTAAATTGGGAAGCACTATGTGATGCAAGCTCCTGATTCTATGGGAAGACGGGGTCCTTGGAAGCAGCGCCTGGCCACACAGGCACCCAGCAGAGAATGGTACCCGGCCATCTCACTGTGGGACTCTCCTGCCAGACCATGAGTAACAGGTGTTCAAGAGTGCTCAGCAATGAGGAAACACAAGTCTTCACAGCAGGGACTGTTTGAGGGAGGGCTCAGGACAGGGAGAGGGGACTGAGGCCAGTCACATGGGCCAGGGAGGTACGAGATGTCAGGGATCCAAACTGTCTACCCTCTGGTCTCCTGAGCTCCAGACAGAAGCAGAGCAAGAGACCAATGAAAAAGTTGGAGTCCAGCTCAAGACTGCAACCGAGGGACCTGGAGCGGGCGGGGCCCTGCCCTTGGACATAAACTTTCCACCCCAGAACCTGCCTAGAGGGACGCGCTCGCTCGGCTGCTTCCACTTCCTCTCTCAGGCCTAGGCCAGCTCCGGGAGGCCTGGCTCTGCCTGCAGCCAGTCCTAAGGCAGCTGGGCACTTATACCCTGTTCGGGGAGATGAAAGGGCTGCTCCCCACACAGTTACCCTTCAGCAGAGCTCGCCAGGCCCTGGGGTTGCCAAGACAACTGCTGCCAGCAGAATGAAGATCCGGGGTGGGGGCAGGGGGCGTGCCAGCCCGCCCCTGGCCTACTAACCTGGCAGGCAGATTTAAATGACAGCCCAGGAAGCTACTATTAAACTGTCACCCCAGTCAACAGGACGACAGACTGAGAGTGTTCTCTGACTGCAGCAACAACACAGCAGGAGTGAGAGGGGGAGGAGACGGTGGCCTGAAGCAGCCTGCACCCCCTTCCAGGAGGCCCTGGCCTGCAGGCTTGTCCACCCACTGCCAGAGACACCCCCAACCTCCCAGGCTGCGGCAGGTCCTGGCATGGAGCTGCAGCAGCTCGGTGCAAAGGCTGACAAAGGTTATTTTTCACACTTAAGAGGAACCTTTTCCCAAGTGAAACTCCACAACACAGAAAACAGATAAAAATGGATCTGTGCTGTGGAAACAGAGCAAGAAATAGGGAGTCCTGTTAGCTGTCTCCCCTCCACAGCCCTGCAGGAACCTTCATGAAACTCTGGGAACTGAAACCTCCCGGAGCTACCTTGTGGTCCAGCAGCTCTGGATTCAAGTCCTTACCCCTCTCCAGGCAAGTGATGTCCCCATCAGCCCTGAGTTTAAAGATCCTGTGGGTCTGACATTCAAAACAGCTTCCCTGTCTCAGGCACTAAAGACTCTAAGGAGTCCTAGTTGTGGTGCCTCACACCCTGAGCCCCTATACTATCTAGGTCTCTCTAACAGACACTGCCAGTCAGAGATGTCAGAAGAAGACAGCACAGCCACAACCCCACCAAGGGATGTTTCCGTAGGTTCCGGCAGCCACACTCCGACAATCCGCAACTCCAGGTTCTTGGTGGTACTGGGCAGCAGACAGCTGCTGGAGCCCTGACACACACCAGGAGTAGCATGTGGGGCTCAGGCCCTGGCTCAGTTCTGCCCGCCAGGCTCCAGGACTTAGGCCACCTCTATCCATCAGCAGGTGACATTCACAGACACCTGAGGGAGTCCTTTCTCCATCCACCTGCAGAGAAGGAGGAAGACTCCACAGCTGCTTGCTGTCTCCTGCCCTGTTCACTACAGGTCACATATTCTATCGAGGGCACATCAGGAGTCAAACAAAATGACCCCAAACACCCATAGGAAGGGGCCACAGTCAGAGGCCATGTGGGAGACACCTGCAGGAACACTTGTGCGGATGGCGAGGCTGGGCCTGGAGCATTAGGATCACTTGGTGGCCAATGTCATCACCATGACTCCGTGAGCATCTAGTGCTACTGTCTCCCAGTGAAGAGATGGGTCTTCCTGACAGCCTGAGCTGGGGACCTTAGAGGAAGATACCATTACCATTACCAGATGACAAGAGAGAGTCTGAGAGAGGGGAGAGAGAAAGGGGGGGAGAGAGAGAGAGGCGAGCAGGAAATCAGAGCCAGCAGCGTCTGAGCTAAGTCATAAGCCCATACCTCTCTCCCTGACCTAGCTCCTTCCCCAGTGTCCTCAACCTAGGATCTCCTCCCTCAGAGATTATCTCTAGCCCCACATCCCTATCTACCAAAGTGGTCTCTTCCATTCTGGGTCTTACTTTCCTCACCTGAACCAACCTCTAAGGACTCCCTCCAGCTGATGGTCTAGCCCAGTGGCTCTAAGACAACACACGGGCACCAAGTGTGCTCCAAGGCCCTCCCAAAGGTCACTGGGGGCTTCCCACAACAAGCCCCTCCTTCCAGATCAGCACATCCCAGTTGGTGTTGGACACCCTCTGACCCCGGTCTGGCTGTCACCAAGGGAAGTCCAAGCTCTCGCTGGGGTATGTGGGACTCCCAGTCGCCACAGGAAAGATGAGCAGCTCGCAGGGAGACAACAAAGGCATCTTCCTGTCCCAGTGATTTGTGGAAGCAGGCAGTATTGAGCCAGTGACAGCTGGGGGTGGGGGGAGGGTACACAGGGAGACATGGATGGGATGGCATCTGCGAGGGTCTTAGGCTGGTGCCTGCCAAGTAGCCAAACCCCGTGCTGCTTCCAGGCACAGGTGCACACCCCATGAGCACCGTCTTTAAGGATCAGATCAGCCCCATCCCGGAATGTGGACTGCCCACCTGGCAGTAGAATTATAGGTCCGAGGGAAACAGAAGAAAACTCAGGGTGTCCCCAAAGTCGAAGCTTCCAGAGGGCAGGAGGCAAGTTCGGGAAACCCCTTTTAGATCAGGGGTTCTAGCTCAGGGTCCAGCATGGCTCCAGCTTCACAACTGCTACTGGGGCAGAGAATATCTGACTTGTCTCAGCCTCTTCTGACCAGAAACCTTCCTGCCTAAGCCCAGACAAGAGGTCTGTGGTTCTGTCTCTCTGTCTCTGTCTCTGTCTCTGTTTCTGTCTCTGTCTCTCTCTCTCTGTCTCTCTCTCTCTCTCTCTCTCTCTCTCACACACACACACACACACACACACACACACACACTTCATGCCTGCCAGGTCCATTTTGGGAACCTGTTCTTCCTGCCATAGGCCTCTGGATGGGAGGAGAGGCAGCTCTGTTACAGTTTAGAAGGTTCTAGATTACATTCTAGCCTTGCTGCAAATATGCTGAGGGACACTGCAGGGGCTTCTTTAGGCTTAAGGCCCCATCAATGAAAAGGCCAGAATTCCCAGAACAGAACTCGGCATCCAGTGCCAAGAAAGCCAGGCCATAGGAGCCCAAGGACCCCTGGGTGCAAAGGGTAAGGGATGGAGGACTTGGGTACCACTTTACTGGTGACTGGCAGTGCCCCCACCTGACAAGACAAAAGCCAGTGGATCCCTGCTAGAGTGCCACCCCTCAGCGGGTCCCTTTTCCCACTCGTAGCCCCAGCAGTGTGCACAGGCCAACTCCAAGGAGAGCAGTGGAAGTCCAATTATGCAGTGCCACACAGCTCTCCCTCTATCAGCACCACACAGAGATATGCTGCGTGGTGCACAGCTTCCATTCTGGAAAGACTTGGGAGCCTCTACCAGACAGGACCAGGCAGGGTAAGTCATCCTAGAGGCTCAGCACACGGTGACACAGGCATGGTTCACCCACCGTCCCCAGCTGGGAACGGGAATGCACACCCTCATCAGTCCAGTGCAATGGGAAAACTCTTTGTGGACCAGAGAGGTCCACAAAGCCAGGCCTGCGCTGGGGCAATCCTTGGCATTACTTCGGGTTGCCTCTGGCTTCCGGGGGGGTACATTGAACAAGTCTGACACCCCCTGTAGTTCAGTCTCTTCCTCCTGTAGTCATAAGAGAAAAGGCACAGTTTGTCCATGAGCCCAATTTAAGGGCTTGCTCCAGGTGCATGGAGGTAGAAGCGAAGGGCACAGATGTGGAATTCTCCAGCTGTGGGCCAGCTGTGGGCCAGCATGCCAGCTGAGCCCAGGCTTCAGGTAGATGCCCAAGGGATGGGTCCTGAAGGCAGGAATAACTGAGGAGCTTAGCTCAGAGGTGGGGACCAAAGGGGAGTTTTTAGGGGGCACAGAGATGAGGGGGAAAGTTAGCTGAGCTCAAAGCTCAAGGCAGATGTCCCTACACAGTCTATGCCAAGCTGAGGTAACAAGGACCCCAGGCAATGGCCATAATGCAGAATGGGAAAGGACTTGATTAGAGGCTGGGGGTGGGGGCTGGGCATGAGAGCTTACATCTTTAATCACAGCTCTTAGGAGTCAGGTGGGTGAATTTCAAGGCCAGCCAGGGATACACTGTAAAACTGCCCCATCCCCTCACCCCAAAAAGCAACTGCCCCATCCCCTCACCCCAAAAAGCAAAGCTAGAAGAGGACACGCACTTCCCCTCTCTAGACCAGCTTTAGAGCATGGGTACCGAGCCTGGGGGCACAGGTGAGGGAAGGCTGCCTGGAGAGGACATCTTCAGTTGGACCTCAGAGAAAGGAGTGATTAGGCCAGAACACTCTCTCTCTCTCTCTCTCTCTCTCTCTCTCTCTCTCTCTCTCTCTCTCTCTCTCTCTCTCTCTCTCCCCTCCTCTCCCCTCTCCTCCTCCTCTCCTCTCCCTCTCTCACTGAGGTCCTACACATTGGCTAACCCAGACCTCTTGTGTTTACTGAGACTCCAACCACAGCTGTGCAGCCCATGGTGACAAGAGACAAGGTCCCGGGAGGAAGCTGTACATGGTAGATGAGTTGTCTCTCAGGCCCTTGGTTTCCTTGCCTAGAACATAGGGCTGACATTTTGGGGTGGAGCGACTTGGACGAGATATGAATATTGAAATCACGCAGTGGACTGGCTAGCCCTGCCAAGGCGGTTAACCATCAACACTCGCCATCTGGGACTTGAGGGAGAGCCGGTGGCCTTCCTTCTGGGATGACTGAGGGCTCAGAGGGACAGGACAAATATGTGTTTAGGGTCCCATGAAGTGCTAGATAGAGACCAGGCCACATAGGGCACGACAGGTAGGCAGGAAGAACCTGGAACTTGGGCCTTGGAGGCTACCTGGCCCAGGCCCCAACTGTATGGACAGAGAAACGATGCCAGAGAAGCTGGGGCCAACCTGGGGTGACATTTGTAAGGTAAACTTAGCAAAGCAATTCCTCCCTCAGAGGACCCAACACGACAGAACTAAGTGCAGCTGAAGAGATCAGGGGAGAGTACTGGGAAGCAGCTCAGCTGATCAATCGCCTGCTGCACAAGCTGGGGCGGGGCGAGATTGCTCCCCAGCACACGATTTAAAAGCCATGTATAACTCTAGAAGGGTAAAGAAAGACAAGTAGAACCAGAGAGCTTACTGGCCAGCCAGTCTAGTCAAATAGTGAGCTCTGAGTTAGTGACATTCAGTGAGAGACCCTGTGTGAGCACAGTATCCATCCGTCCGTCCATCCGTCCGTCCGTCCATCTCTCTATCTCTCTCAGAATTCCAAAGAAGCCATAGAACCAAAGATTTAGCTTTCCATATTCCGAGATAAAATTTTTAGAGTCTCAAAACACAAAGCTAGACTACTCAGGCCCACTGGGCCAGAATGTGGGGGCACTAGTCCCAGAAGCTTTCCGACTCGGCCATCAGAGACTCTCACAGGCAAGATGCAGAACCCCAGAATCTCTTGTCATGGGATCCAACACAGGTGCCAGAAGCAGCAGGCATGGCTGCCCCTCCCCCACCGCAGGCCCAGGAATCCTGTTCCCACCGCTGACATATGGCCAGTCTGTGCAGGCAAGGGGCTGAAAGCCACCCCTCCTGAACAGGGAGGGAAATAAGTTCTCAACGGGAGACCCCCGCTTTGTACAAATGGATTCTTCACCCTCCTTGTTCTTTGGCTCTGGTCAGAAAGATTCTCAGGGAAGTGGCAAGGAGCCAAGGTCTGCCACGAAATGACTTTAACCAGCAGACAGGCTGGTAATAGGTTTCGGTGGGAAAAAGGCAGGAGCGGGCGATTCATTCCAACTTGCTATGTGATAAAGAAAATTAAGGCATAATACTGAGAAGGCAGTGCCTCTGTTAACCTGTGCGGAATACCAATTACTTCAAGCTTCTCGAGATTGCTAGAAATAAAAGGAAAACCCCAGAAGAGTGTGACTGTGGCCCAAGGCTCATCTGGATTAGGCTGTTTGTTTGCCCTGGCACTGTAATGATGAGAGTGAGGGAAAATTCCCCGTTACCTTGGAGACGGCTATGCCAAAATGGGGGTGGGGAGAAAAGCAAGCCCACGTGCAGCCACTGGTCTGCTTGGCAAGTGCTGAGGGTAGAGTGGATCCCCAGGTTCACTGGGGGAGGGCTGGGTGCAGAGGCTGCTCGGCCCCCGTTAGCCTCCCTTCCAAGGCAGCTTCGGTGCTATGCATAGTATCTGGGAGGACCTGCAGAGAGAATATCTTGTGTATTGCATGGATGCATCACCTGTCAATTAAAAAACCTATGGCCTATAGGAAAGGGTAGAATAGAAGGTGGGACATCCGGGAGGCAGAAAGAATTCTGGGATAGAGCCAGGCGTGGGAGATTCACCCTGGGAGATGTGATGGGAGATGGGAGACGGAGGCTTGGTGCCTAAGCAGAGGTAGCCAGCCGTGTGGCAGGATGCACGTCACAATAAATGGGTTATTATAGTTATGATCTTGTCAGAGAAAAGCCTAGCCGTGTGGCCAATTTATATTTTGAGTCTGAATCTTTTATCTGAGAGCACAGGGCTGGGAGACAGCACTAGACCTAACTTGTACAAGGGCCAGCTTCACTCATCCTACTCAGTAGCAGAGCCTCAGGTCTCTACTGCTGGAAGCCATAGAATCAGGGGTGGGGGGCTGCTTACTGTGTGCCAGGCACTCGCCAGGTACTGGTGGACTCTGAAGTTAGGGAAGACTTCAGGGGGACCTTGTCTCAGGGCACTGGTCCTGGGAGACAGCCAGAGGGCAAGCAAAACAGGTGGAGTTAGTGACCAGGGCCTGCGAATGGAGCCGAGGGGAAGAGGAGGGCCGGATGCCCACGGCCTCCCTGCTCACAGGCCTCTGGCCCACACCTCACAACTCTACCTTTCCTCTGTGCTCCTTATGCAAGGTAAAGAAACCAGCTGCCTTGAGCCAGCCTGCTCCCCAGGAAAACGCCCCACTGTGGCTTGAACGGAGGTGAAGAAGCCACCTACCACACCAGCACTGCCTGCACCACAGAACAGACCCATTCGCCTGAGTCTCTCCTTCAAGTTCCTCTGGGCTCCAATGTCTGGGAGAGTCTAGTCCTCTGCCTGCTGTGGTCTTCCTCCTGCCAGGAGCAGGTTACAGGTCCCCGCTTCTGCCCCTGTGTGACCTCACTTGGGTTACTTGGCCTGGTGTATATAATGTACTCTTAGATGAGGAATGTGACACTTGGCCCTGACCATGGAGTGATGGCCGCGTCATTGCTCCTTAAGGTATACAGAGCCTATTACATGTAGACTCTCACTTAATTTGGTGCTGAGACATGAACCTCAGGTGTCATGTGTGCTCTAAAACTGAACTACACTATCTATCTATCTATCTATCTATCTATCTATCTATCTATCTATCGTCTATTTATTTATTTTGGAGACAGGGTAGCAGATCATGTTGTTGCTCAGGCTGGCCTTAAACTCACTGTGTAGCCAAGGATGGTCATGCACTTCTGATCCTCCTGCCTCCACTATCAGGCCTGAGCCACGGGCCTCGAGCACGCTAGGCAAGCACTCTCTAACGAGCAACCTGTCGGTCATTACTTAGTTCTTACAACGGTCCTCAAGTTCAGAGAGAGACAAGATAGGCCTGGAGCACACAACGAATGAGCAGACTTCAGTAAGTCCAGAGAGGCCCAGTGCTCTCCTGCAGCTCAGGCGCCTCCTCTAAGGAACGAGAACACAGGAGCTGCAGTGGGAAATCTGAGTTGGATCCTGGTCAGTCTTGTGAAGTAAGAGTGGTACTCTTTCAGAAACCTCTTCGAGCCACCACAAAACTCTTAACAGCATAAAAGATGCGTAAGGCACAAATTGCTGGACAGGGCAGTAGCCTAGTGGAACAGGAAAAAAAAGATAAAAACTGCCACCGGGAGAGGAGAGCCTGGGCTCCAGTCCTGCCCCTCCATCTTGGCTCCGTGCTCCAACTGGCCCGGGTTTCTGCATCTGTCAAACACAGCACAAGGAATCCTGCCTCCTTCCCAATGCCAGTGTATACCTGCCAAACCTAGCTCCATCTTGCCTTCTGCCCAGACAGTCTGTGATCACCGCCTCTGCCAGGAAGGCTCAAGAGGCCGCTGGGCACACAGCCCAGCTGGGTTCCCGTTGCTCGAGATCCAGGCCTGGGCCGAGACCACACACAGGGAAGTATGTTGAAATGGACATATATGCAGGCCCTTGGGCATGGCACAGTGCACACACATGCAGATGAGCATGCATGCACCGAGACATGCTCAGCCACTTCCACACTCATGCGTGCCCCCACACCAAGCCACACTGCGCACACGATGCAGCACACAGGCTGCATACCCACACACGCACAGGTGGCTTCCTGTGAGGCTCACACACTGCAGAAAACTAGGCAGAGATTTGCCTGCCTCTCCTGTGACAGCCAGATGGTGGGATTCTCCCACTGGGCTACCATTTAATGCTCTAATTAATTAAAAAAAAAATCCTAGGCATCCAAGGCCTGGATTTGTTCCAAATGTCTCAGGCATGGCCCAGCCATAGGCCAAGAAGACAGCAGGGCTTAGGAGGTGGGGATACATTGTACCTACCTGAGGCCCCGCCCTCACCTTGGCACCGCAGGCACGGGCCATCTGCCCCTACAACTCAAGCTGGGGAAAGATTACACTGTAGCGTTCCTGGATTTTCACCTGGTCCTGGGGAGCTCTGTATCTGCTGGAGGGGGGACCGGAAGTAGGCCTCAGACTGCACCGCCACCTGAAATGTGTTTGCCAACACTGAGGTGGACCTACAGGCAGATGCAAAGCGGTCTTTGCTGAGTCCTACTGTGCGCAGCGCCTGCGTGCTTCCATGCGAGGACACTAGAGAATGGCTGTCTGCTGTGAGACAGGAGTGAGGCAGAGCTGAGGCGCTAGGCTGACAGGCTGCCAAGCTCCCTGCCCTGAGCTGAGGCAGTCAGCTGGAAGCAGTCAGCTGACCTGAGTCTTCCAGGGAGCCAACCCTTCACCCTCCACACACACACACACACACACGTGCGCGCCACCATTGCGCAGACCATGAGGATAGAGGACCGTACAGGCGAGGGGGACCTGAGCACCAGGTGCCCTCCAAGCCTTTCCCAGTGGGGCCTTTGCTTCTGAGGTTTGGGAAACTCACAGTAAATTTACCACCTCACTTATGAGTAATCTGCTGTCAGAGCTCTGCGTAAGCGCAGGGCTGAATAACAAGGCTTAATTAACATTAATGTTGTGACAGATCTCAACCTGAGTAGGGAAACCCCTCATATCCTGTACCCGAGCCCCTGCCCTCTCACGTGGGAGGTGAGAGGCTCAGCAGGGGTCTCAGGGATAGTGACAGACAAAATAAAGACTGTCTCTAACACAGGATTAGGGCGGGGGTTGGGGTCTTAAGGGGAGAGGGAGAGGGAGGGAGAGAGAGAGAGAGAGAGAGCAGTCCAGGATATCAGAAGCCCTGAATATCCATTTCCAATAGGGTTGGCTGTCCCACGGCCCTTGAGAGCCAGGCCCCAGGCTCCGAATCCTCCATCCCTTCATGTGACCTTAGCTGAGTTTCCCCGCCTTTTGGTGCCTCACAGAATAAGGCCACTAAGTAGCCACTGTCCACTGTGACCATAGTCCTCAGTCCTCTGAGGTGGGGACCACTATGGCCCTGTGCTGACAGGACACCCTGACCCTAAGAGGGAAGCTGACCCACCCTACTCTCATGCTGTGTGACTGTGGGAGAGTGGGTCACAGTATGGCGGACTGAAGCGCTGGGGCCGTTCCTTACACTCACTAAAAAGAGCACCTCCAAGAATCCAAAGTGCCAACGTTTGTGGGGGAAAGGTTAGGCCCTGGGGCTGTCCTGGGTTGGGCCTAGACCTGGCGACAGTGTTTGTGGAATGACTTGGTAAATGACACAGAAGGAAGATGGGTTAGTGGGCATTCCACTAGGGTGGCCCTGAGCCTGGTTTTCAGTCACTGAGGCTTAACTAAGCTGCCTCGGCAGCACCCAGAGTACTCAGCCAGTGTCAGTGTCGCTCTGGGAAGAGACAGCGGCAGCGGCGGCAGTCCCAGAACCAGCACATCCCCTGCTCAGGAGGCACACCATCTTCCATTCCCCTCAGCTGTCCAGGTCTCGAGGCAGGCACACCGTAATCTATCATTAATGATTCTCATTATTAATAATAATGAAGAAGCTGGAGAGACTGCTCAGCAGTTAAGAGCACTGGCCGCTATTCCAGAGGCCATGAGTTCAATTCCCAGCAACCACATGGAGGCTCACAACCATCGGTAACAGGATCTGATGCCCTCTTCTGGTGTGTCTGAAAATAGCTACAGTGTACTCATATGCATAAAATAAATGAATTTTTTAAATTACATATTAATGAGAAGATGCCTGTGCCCAAGAAAGAGAGAGGCCAGGGCCTTAGGCCTGCATACATCTTGGGTTACTTTAGGCAAACCACCTCAGTTTAAGGGCCTTGGGTTCCATCCCGAAGTGGACCACACATTGGCTTCAGAGACAGAAGGGGCCCTGGCCCTAGGTCCTCAATTCCAGATGTGAAACTACACAGCTGGAACTTGGTGCTAGAGACCTGCCTGGTAATGAGCCAGAGCACAGACAGAGTCTACCTCCAGAACATTATTAGGCCAGGGCCCCCCAACAAGCCCCAGCTCCAGGAGGCCCAGCCCTTACCTCCTTGCTGTGCACCAAGGAAATCACCCATTGCTTTCTACCTCACTGACCTCTGTGAAGGAAGAATAAAGGCAGGGTGCACTGACAAGGCACATGGGAGAACAGGCGCCACCCAACACACGCCGAGGGCTTAGTAGAGACCACAGCCAACAACACCCCGGGGGACCCAACCCTGCCAGGAGTCACAAAGAAACTGGGCAGACTCAGGCGAGTCTCCGTGTTCATAGAGATCCTCTGTGTCAGTCAGGAAGACCAGCCAGAGGCCCCGGTGGACCCCACGGAAGCCTGGGATGCCTGAGGCCTCAGGACAGACAGACAGACAGACAGACAGACCATTATGAGCACTCAGGACTGCATGACGAAGGAGCAAGGCTCTATCTTCATCCACCTACCCACCCACCCTGCTAACAAGCGTACCCCAGCCACTCTGTGCCCCCTGGGGGTTAGGAGAGAGCCATCTTGCTCGCTGAAACCACCCTAAAGAAACGAGACACACCAAAGGAGCAGATCAACGCCAGGTCAGGACTGTCCACTCTTGGAATGTGTCACGCAGGGCCCAGAAGAGAGGCAAGGGGAATGAAGGCAGCCTGGTAAAATCCAGACAGCACACCTAGGGATAGGCGATGGCCCAGAAGGTGTCCTGCTTGACCCCCGCCCCCCACTGTAATCCAAAGGCCTCCAGTCCCAGGCCCTTCCTTGACCACAGCTCAGTGCCAGTCCCTGGAGCCCCTACCCACCCCCGACACCCTGTGAAGACAGCAACATCTGTCCTTGGTAGGGAGGGGCAGGAGCACAGCCAACCAAGGCAGGTGGCGGGCTCACCCCTTGCCCACTCTCCTGCCCCACAACATGCACAAGTCTGTAACCCACCCCCAAGTTCCTGAGGAGGCCAGGCAGCCAGACCACCAGCTGCTTCCCCTCCCTACACAAACCATGGACACAAAGCACCCTCCCCCAGCTCAGCTCGCCTGTGGTGACAGCCTCTCTGCACTAGCTCTCCCCTCCCTCCATCTGTCATGAATCTGGGCAGACAAACTGTGAGAACCAAAGAGGAAGTAGCAATGCCGCGTGGTCCCCTCCCCCTCCCTGCCTTCCCAGTGCGCTCCCATCCCCTCTCAACCCTCCCGTGCATCCCCGTCATCTTCCATCTGTCTCTGGGGTCCCTACAGATGAGGACATTGCCAGAGTAGGTATGCAGAAAGGATCAGGACAGGCTACCCAGCAACACCCCTGACAGCCACCATGACCATAGCACGACCACCCTCTTGTCATCCCTTCTCCCTAGCCTGTCAAGAGATGCTGCTGAGATTGAGAGCTCAGTGTTCCCATCTGTATAATGGGTATCGTAATTTCTTACCACGACACCCCCCAAGGGCTATCATGAGCTTCAAGACCACACATGGAAAGGGGCTCTGTCCACTGTGAAGCTTCAAAGGAGACAGATGGCCTGTGTCTTTGTTTGGCGTTGCCTAGGGATTCAGTGCTGCCTTCCCCTGGGAGTCATGAGGCCACAGCAGGACTTGATGGATAAATGTCCTGCTGAATATTGATAGCAAGGAGATCGATCACAGGTGGACCCTTCAGGGCTACAGAGTCTCCCCTTAATTTTGAGAGGTGAGCAGGGTGAGGGTGAGGAAGCCAAATAGCCATTATATGCTGTGCTGGAGGCAGACTGTGTCCCAGTGCCTGGGAGTCCCGGACCTCTCTCCTCAGCACCCGGATGCCCAGCCATGCCTAACCTCCCACCAGGCTCTTCGCCTCTCTGGCCTCTCCAAAATGTGGAGCAGAGACCAGCATTTTTGTTGTCAAGTGAGCCATGCCCAACTGGCTCACCAAGCACCCGGGGGAACCCCTGCTGTAGGGCTCCGGGAGTGGGGAGCAGCGGCCAGGACTTGTGCATGCGGTGTGGCACCCGGGGGAACCCCTGCTGTAGGGCTCCGGGAGTGGGGAGCAGCGGCCAGGACTTGTGCGTGCGGGAGGCAGGTGCAGTGTTCAGGACTGAGGGCTTCCTGAGGTGTGAGACCTTCATTTTTAACCCCGAGACGGTTCTGAGCAGACCAGAATGGGTGAGTCATCTTGTGTGGGGGAGCACTTGGCAAAGATAAGCAATAGGCAAACATACATTTCCCTGGAAAAGCCTCCTGCGGGACCCACCCGTGAGAGTCCCTGTGGAGCGGAAGCCACAACATACAGGGGAGGTCACAGGTCCTCCACGCCTTCATGGTAGCAGAGGCTGAGGCTCCGAGGAGATGACACAGGAGCCGGTAACCCTGGGGTGGGGCCAATGGCGTATAACCAAACTCAGGGGCATTGGAGGGAGAAGCACAGGGCTCCGGTCTCCCTCACACGTCCCTGGGACTCTCTGCAGTCCCGTGCCCAGCCCCAAGTGCCAAGGAAGCAGACAGGCTCTGGGCATACGCAAGGCCCAGCGTCACCCTCCGCTTACCCTCATTCTCCCTCCCACCACAGGCATTCCCCTGCCCCTGCTCCCACGTGTCACATATATATTGTGAACCACAGATTATTATTAGGCCATCAGAAAGTGACAAGGACAGAAATGGAGAGAAACCTGTGAGGCGGGAAGTGTGTCAGAGGAGTACCCTGGGAACGGTGGGTTTACAGGTGAAGCAGGGATGGACCTCACAGGAGACAGGGAAGAGCTTTTCACTTGGAGATGGCTGGAGTATGGTCCTGGGGTTTGGGGCGGGATGGAGACCCGAGGCCACAGAGGAGGCAGGTGCATGGTAAGTTGCAACTGGCTCCATCTGAGGAGACTGCCATCTCTAAGGCAGGCAAGGAGAACAGCCTTGCCCCTTTCAGAGTGGCCCTGAAAAGCAGAGCTTAGACAGGAGGCAGAAGACCGAATTCAAGGGCAAACTATTACAGAGTCTGGGAGGGTGCATCAAGGGCGGGGCATGGACTGACAGGTGGCAGGCAGGGGGAAGGATTTGGGGGACCACAACAGATGAGGACGCAGGGGATAGAGATTTCCAGCTACAGCCCCTCGTGTACTGTACCACGGCTGTCACAGACCTCAACACTGGTGCCCAGGAAGATAAATTTTCTAAGGGATGTCACCTTTGCCTCCAGGCACAGCGCATCTGTCCTCGGGAAGTCAGTCACATTATGGGGGGCAGGCAGGCCAACATGTATGAGGATGGGCAGCCTGTGGGCTCCACACTGAGGTCAGAGAGCTGGAGACCTTTCAGCAGGATGAGCCTCCCTGCACTGGGGCAACGGCCAGGTGGGGAGGATCCAGAGTGGGTTTGGGGGAGGAGGGAGCAGCCTCTGTGAGCAGAGGCTCCCAAATCAGCTGAACCCAGAAGGCAGGCAGGCGGGACTGGCTGGAAACACTGAGAGAGTGGCGGGCAGTCAGCAAGTTTCCTGTCTCGGGAGACGCTGGACCCTACCCTGGCTGCTGAGAGATTCCTGTATGAGCTGCTTTACTACTCAACGGCCAAAACTTGTTCATGCGGTGCCTCGGGACTTTCATAGGGATATCTCTCTGAGGCCAGGCAGAGAGGCCTTCAGCAGTGCACAGAACAGCACAGTTTGGGCCTCTCCCTTCACCCCTCACCATTCTCAAAGACAGGATGCTGGGGTGGGCAGGGGACAGAGGATTGAGGTGAGGCAGCCCTTCAGCCCTGCCTGTCATACTCTGCATCACAGGCCAGTGTCCTCTTTGAAGGGACCAGTGTCCTTCCCTTCCTGGGCCCATCCAGAGGCAGGGCCAGACATGTAACCTCCTCCGCACGCACTCTGCAGGTCCCTGAGGCTCTGCGCTCATTTCTTAACACGGTTCCTGGAAGGACTCGCTCTAAACTGGGCCAGTAAGTTCCAGCCAGGGCCACAAGAATTCGGGGTACTAAAGAATCTTTCTGGGGCCTCCCTGGCTCCTCCCACCCCATTCAACAGTGGTACAGGAGGCAGTCTCTCAGAGATGGGTTGAAGACAGGTTTAAAGGGATGTCAAGGCTTCTCCCTGTTGTTTCTGCTGCTATAATGGATCCCACTGTCACCCAGAGGGAGTTCGTGATGGCTCCGCTCGTGATGGCTGGACTCCCCAGAGGGGTCAGGCAATTTGCCCAGAGTTGCTCAGAGACAAAGTGTGGAAGGTTGGACGTGGTCTCACTAGTGAGTTGAAGCCCTGAGAAGGGTTTTCACCTCTGGGCTCCCAATGGGCTGTGCACTAAGCTGAGATTGCTAGGCAGGCCTACTTAGGAGCTGGGGCTGCGGCTCAATTGCTGCCCACAGGGGCTCAAATACCGTCTATGAACCCTCCCCAGGGAGGGTCAAAGCTTCACCAGGGTCCTGCAGTTAAGTCACCACAAAGGGCAGCTTCCTGGGTCTGAGGGTCGGGCTGAGCTCCGAGGGTTGAGGAGCTTGCAAAAGGGTCTCCAGCAGCACCCAGGGTTCAGGCCTGGGTTTCTGGAGAGAGACCTCAGCACAGAACTTAGGGGCAGGAAAGACCCAGGCCAGCAAGAGAGAGGCAGAAAGAAAGTGCTGAGCGGAAACTCATGACTGCAGTCCACACGCGTGACCTCCAACCCTTGGTGTATACTCGTGGGACCACACTGTTTCTGGTGCTTTCCATGAGATAGGCATTACTTAATCCCTACACGGGACAGTCTGTGGTTCATGATCAAGGGACTTACCCAGGGCTGAGGCTGGGACTAGCTGACACTGTGCCAACCACGGTGGCACTAGTACCAGCTGGTTCAGCACCTACCAGGGATATACAGAGGTGAGGCTGGCCGCAGGAAGAGGCAGCCCTTTCACCAGCAGCCAATACAAAGTCTGCTCTGGCTACCTCACGGGCATTCAGAAGTCACCCCAGTAAACAGGCATAAAGAGCTCCAAGTGGAGATGGAGGAAATGGCTCAGTAGGAAGACACCTGCTGCGTCAGCACTGAGACCGACTAGAACCCAAAACCCATGTAAAACCCATGCTGGCCGTGGAAGCACAGCATGTGACCTGTAACCCCAGCACTGGGGCAGAAACAGACAGACCGGGGAGCTTCCTAGTCAGCCAGCCTAGGTGACAGTGAGTGTCGGGTCTCAAGGGAAAAAGAGCAACAGAAAAAGACAACCAATATTAACGTCTGGCCTCTGCATGAACACACACACGTGCACACACACCACATACACACCACATACCCACATACAACCAATATTAATGTCTGGCCTCTGCATGAACACACACACGTGCACACACACCACATACACACCACATACCCACATACAACCAATATTAATGTCTAGTTTCTGCATGAACACACATACACACACCACATACACACCACATACACATCACACACACACACAAACATACATACCATACTACACCACACTAACGTATACACTACATACACACCACATACATATATACACCCCATATATACATATCATACCACACCACACATACATATACACCATATATACACCACATACATATGCACACCCCACATACCACACATACATATACTTACCACACACCCACATACATACATACACACTACATATATCACATACATATCCACCCCCCTGCAAATACACCACATACACATACCACACACATAAACACCACATACACACACACACACACACACACACACACAAACATACATGCTGTTGACATGGTTTCCTCTGTGTGTACAGTTCAGACTTGTCCCCTCAGGGTTGGGCAGAGCTCCTAGGGTCCATAGGGTTGGCTCTCACAGCTCCCCGTGCTGTCACTGGATGTGAGGCCCCTGAAGCTCCTTGGAACCTCCATACTCAGGACCTGACCGTGGCAGACTCCAGCTCCTATGAATGCCCTGAATTTCAGGGGAAAAACAACAGAATCCTAGAGGATGTGCTGAGTTTAGCCTAGAGGTACCCTACTTCCAAAGAGTAGAGACCCCCCCCACCCCAAGAGGCCCATGTACCTGCCAAGGGGCCACTTGGCAAGATGGGCCTGCAGCCTGGCCCCAGCTGTGGATAACTACTACCTCAGGCTGCAGGGAGGAGCCAGATAGCACACTGCAGGCTGTGGCCCGGACTGCAGAGGCACAGAACGGGCTGGGAACAGATTGCGGACACCTCTCTAGTTACAAATAAATCCCAGCCACAACAGCCTGGAAGGGGCAGAGGGGCTTTTGACTGGTTTGGACCAATAGGGATAGGAGGAAGAGTGTCACTTTTGGTTTGTCCAGAATGGGCACTTCCCTCCTGGTTACATCGGCTCCCAAGCAGGCGTGAGCAAAAGAAGGGACTTTTTAAAATTAAAAAAAAATTTTTTTGGGATTTGGTTTTTTCGAGACAGGGTTTCTCTGTATAGCCCTGGCTGTCCTGGAACTCACTCTGTAGACCAGGCTGGCCTCGAACTCAGAAATCCGCCTGCCTCTGCCTCCCAGAGTGCTGGGATTACAGGCGTGCGCCACCACTGCCTGGCTTAAATTAAAATTTTTTATACACTATATTTTGATCATATTCTTTTCCCTTCCCTCGATCTCTCACAGATTCTCGCCACCTCCCTACTTACTCAACGTCATGCTCTTTCTATCTCTAAAACAGACAATAAAAACCCTGGACTTTAAGGGTGATGGGCAGCAGATGGTAGATCAAGGTCTAGGAAGTGGGCATGGAGGAGGCCTGGCTTGCCTGTCCTTGGATTCAGGTTATCAGGAAAGCCCACGCTGCCTCCAGCAACTCAGCCAGACAGCTTAACCCGGGCCTGGTGGGACCTTTCTGCCTCTCATCAGCTGTCACGTCCCTGATGTCCCCCTGGACCCACTGTGAACCAAGAGTGAGCCAGCTCCTGGGGCCCCCTAGAAGCTGCCCTGGGCAGCAAGCAGGGTTGGAGTGCGCTGAGGCACTACTGCAGCCTGGTCACCTCCTTCCCTCCGGGCAGCTGACCTCCATCTGTCTCTCGAGCTGCTCTCTCAGCAGCTGTCCTCTTGCTGCGCCCTTGGCGCAGAGGACAGCGGCCGGACATATGCAGGAATCATGTGCTCAGGAAGGGGCTGGGAATTTCATCCACTGGTCTTCACACCTCCATGCTGTGGCTGCTTCAGAACGGCTTGAGCGGTAGGCGAGCCTCGCTTGTTTGTTCTCTTCCCTCATCTTTCCCACGGTACTTTTCCAGCCCAACCAGAAACTTAAGCAAACGGAGGAGAAAGCGGCCAAAGAAGCACTTTGCAGCTGAGTCCTGGATCTCTCTACAGGCCCAGACCAATATCTCCCATCCCCAAGGCTTGCTCCAGCCCTGAGCTCAGACCCAGGCAGGAGTTGGTTGCTCAGAGGTCCCGGCAGTGTAGATAAAGTAAGGACCGATGAATGAAGGGAGAAATGAAGTTTAGATGGGGCAGCCACTTGTCCAAGTCACACGACCAGTTTGGGACAGAAACAATAATCACTGCACATCTAAGCAAGAGATGGTTTTACTAATGCATTGAAACAAATGAAGCAACAGTTTGGTTATATTGTGGGTTTTTTGGGGGTTTTTTTGTTTTTTTTTTGTTTTTTTTTTTGGTGGGTAAGTGTCCTTGGGCCAGAACACAGTTGTCCCTTATCTCTGCACTGTGTGACTCTGCTATGGCTACTTTGTCTGTGTCATGGAGCTGGTACAAGATGGCCCTGAGCTTAGGGTCCTTTGGGCTGGCTAGACACCAGGGCCATTAGGGTAGACAGGGGTATTCCGAAGACGTGGTCATCTTTTGTTGTTTGTCTCAGTACCATGTATTTTGCTTTGTTATTTTGTTGTTGTTGTTTTTTTTAGTTAGAGTCTAGCTATAAAGACCAAAGAATTTAGGCTCTGGCCTAAAATTCAAGATCCTTTTGCTTCAGCCTCCCAGGGGCCGGGGTTATACAGACATCTCTACCCACAAGAGACCATGTCACCACACTATGGGCCACCCTCGTACAGTGGTATAATCCAGTCCTTTAAAACAATATACATCTATGCTACTGGCATAGGACATTATATATGATATGAGAAAATTATCTGAACAACGGGACCTCGTTTTTGTTTCAGAAAATTACTTCCATGTAATCAGAGAAGGTTATTTCTGTAAGGAAAAATAAAAACGATTAAACAGAATCAACTGAAGTTGTGGTTGCAGAACTCCTAGTAACAGAAAGACCTGTGTGGCTCCTTAGCCTGAAATTCCTCTTCAGGCCAGTGGGGCCTCCTCACTGCCTTCATCTGAGTGTGAAGCAGCACTGAGTGTGCAGACAGGTGGCAGGAAACCAACAGAGTAATAGGGATGAAGTTCCTTGCAGAACCCTTGGGCCAGTGTCCGGGGTACTGCCAGGGGGTGGGGGACCACTCCCATGGCTTTGGTGGGTGCAGTTTCCCAGGAAGGCTTTTGTCTGTTTGTCCCACCATGTTCTAGAAGGCAGCATTTAGGGCTGGAGAGATGGCTCAGCAGTTAAGAGCATGTGTTACTCTTGCCAAGGACCCAGGTTTGATTCCCGGCACCCTCATGGTGGCTCACAGCCATCCATAACTCCAATTCCAAGAGATGTAACACCCTCTTCTTACCCCCACAGGCCCTAGGCACTCATGTGGCATATACATCTATGCGGGCAAAAAAAAATGATACACATAAAATTAATAAATCCATAAGGTTGTAGGTAAAGGCAGTGAGGGGACATGGGAACTGGATGGATGGTGCTGGATCACTCATCATCGGGATATTCAGGAGGCCTGATAGGATCCCAGAGTCTATACCCCTAAGGTGCCCAACCCTCCTAGCTGTGGGTCCTGGACTGACCAGAATGGTGATGGGAAGCAGAGTTGGTGCTGAGCAGAGATCCCCTATGGGAGCCTTCTCTGCTGGGCCTTTCCAGCTCCAGGATGGGTGACATAGCAGCTTGAAGCAGGAGGGAGAGCTTAGGGGGTGGTAATTAAAACAGCTGCAACCAGGGGTCCGTCCTGATGGTTGGCCAGGGCACCCCAAGGCTAGCGTTGCTCAGGAGGGAGCCAGCACACCCTAGGACAAGGACTGGCAGATGCCTAGAACACTTACAATGGGAGGCTGTGGCTCCCCTATGGCTCCGACACGAGGTCCTGACTGATGTGTGTGAATCGGTCTCTTCCTTCTGGCTGCAGCAGAGAGCACATTCAGGAAGTCATGGTCACAGAACAAATCACTTTACCATGCCTGCCAGACACCCTGAGAGGCCAGGCAGGGCCCAGACAGGACAGTATATGCCCGCAGTCCCCAATCCCAGAGCCCAAAGCTCTGGGATGTGGCAAGCATGTATCTGTCCCTTAGCCAGACACAGAAGAGAGGTGTGGCGGGTGGGTGTGCAAGAGTGGGACGGGGACGTCTGCTCTTCTTCCTCCGGTCCCCACTCTGCTTCAGAAAATGGGCCCTGACGGCACCAGAGGTCTGGAAGCCAGGAGGTAGAGCACAGGTGACACTGTGACAATGAGCTGACACTGCTTTCCAGGGCCAGGTCAGGTCCTCCATTCTCAATGGCATAGCTAACAAAGCCCATGATGCTAGGAGAGGGGCCTGCAATGGGACTCTATGGGATCTCCAGAGAATGTCCCTTCCAGTCCCGCTCCCCAGGCCACAATATTGTACCGTAGGGAGACAGGACTGGGCAACGTGTCCTTTGACCCCAAAAGGGTGGACAGAACTGAGAGAGAAGTTGATTTGTGTTTGTAATCATAGCACTCGGGTGGCTGAGGCAGGAAGATTACTGTGAATTCAAGATCAGCCTGGTCTCCCAGCACTTGGGAGGCAGAAGCAGGTGGATTTCTGAGTTCGAGGCCAGCCTGGTCTACAGAGTGAGTTCCAGGACAGCCAGGGCTATACAGAGAAACCCTGTCTAGGGAAAAAAAAAGAAACAAAGACAAAAACAAGATCAGCCTGGTCTACAGAGTGAGACCATGTCTCAAGAGGAATAAATATGGAAAGGGGGACTAGTAGGGGCAGGCGGGCGGGCGGGCGGGCGGGCGGGCGGGCGGGAGGAGAGGGAGCAGCTAAGGCAGTCATTTTACATGGCAAAGCTCCAGTCCAGAAGCACCAGGCCATATGCAGCACAGGAGCCATTTCTCTCTAAGCCTCAGTTCCCTCTTTAAAATGGAAATAGGAATTAAACAGAGATAAGAAGTACTGAAGAAAATAAGTTGCTCAACAGCCTGCAGGCCAGTAGCCAGTCCCTGTTAGCAGAGATCTCCAGAGGAAGGTATCTATTCCAGTGTCCCTGGTGCTAAGCACAGGCTAGCAGTGCTTGCCCTGTGAGAAAGAACCTGAGACTAAAAAGAGGACAGGGTAAGGAAAGGCACCCTGGGAGAGAGGCACCTACACCTTCAGAGACCCAGCTGGGGCCCAGCCACCTTCCTGGAACAATGAGGTCCTTGGGGACAGGACCATTCACCCTGGGCCAGGAGGATGCCACCTGACTATACCCTGAAGGGGTGCTTGTTCCACCAGCCCTCTGGGTCCCGCTCTTCCTCTGTCCCTGAGGTCCCTCGGATCCACCTGCTACCTCATTCCCCAAGGAGGAAAGCTGTCAGTCAGTCAGGCAGGCAGCAGCAGCGCAGAAGGGGAGGAAGAAGCCACACAACCATGAGCCAGTTGCAGCCTCGGAAACTGAGGGGACTCTGACCCAGGAGGGGCCATGGAACGCCCAGGGAGAGCCTTCAGCACTCTCAGGGCCAGCTGGAACAATCCAGCAGCACAGGCAGCAAGGCAAGCTCGGGGCCTGTTGGCAGTGCCACGGACCACGGTAAACAGGCACAGTTAGAAGGAGAAAAGGAGGAGGCTGCCCACCAGGACCTGCCCTTCCCAGCCCCAGACTACTTTTATAGACCAGCCACATCTGTTAGATTCATTTCTTCCCCAGTCCCTCCCTGGATACGTTTTGCACCTCTAGGTCATCTTGGAGCCACCTCCATTGTGTCTGTACCATCATGCTCTGCCTGAAGCCACACACACACACACACACACCACCCACACCACACACACCCCTGCCTGAAGCCACACCCCCTGCTGGAGCCACACCTCCTGCTAGAGCCACACCCCCTGCTGGAGCCACACCTCCTGCTAAAGCCACATCCCCTGCTGGAGCCACACCCCCTGCTGGAGCCACACCTCCTGCTGGAGCCTTCAGAAACTCTTGTCACAGAGAAGGGTTTGGGTGCCTGCTGTAGTAACAACCTTAGAGATATTCACTGGGTTTCGCCCACCATGCTACCCCCTGCCACCCATCAACTGTCTCCTGCTCACTCACCGGGCACATTAACCACACATCTCTGGGAAGGAGGAACTATTGTCACCGGGGCCATTCAGCCAAGGGGGGCTCAGCTGGTGTTAACTGATCCAGGGCTGCACAGAGTTGGGATTTCAGTATTCCCAAAGCCCCTTATCTCAACCTGAGAGAAGAGTGACACCTTCTTCAAGGAGAAACTCCTTGTCTAAGTCTCAGACAGTGGTTCTCAACCTTCCTAATGCTGCAACCCTCTAATAGAGTTCCTATTATTATTATTATGATGATGATTATTATATTAATGATATTTTAAGATTATGTTATTGCTGCTTCATAACTGCAATTTTGCTACTGTTATGAATCATAATGTAAATATCTGTTATTCAGAATATCTGATATGTGATCCCACCAATGGGGTCATGACCCACAGGTTGAGAAACACTGGAAAAGCAAGGAAACCTGGGTGGCAACAGTGTCCTGGGAAGGCAGACAGCACGCACAAAGGCCTGGAGGTGAGAAGCGGAAAGCAGGGGACGGAGCTGCAGCGGTGGCCAGGCTCAGAGGAAGACACAGGAAAAGGCTGGAGGGCAGTGGGCACAGGCCCCGAACAAGGAACAAACAGGTCACGGTACCAACTCCATCCTCAGGGTGCGGAGGTGGCAGAACAGCTTTGTCAGACCAGAAAACCAAGGTCCAGAGAAGAACAGCTCTCTGTCAATGATGCCATCTATCCAAAGGGGAAATAACCTGGGGCCTGGCGTCTTGGTTAACTGCACCCCACAGCCAAAATGTGTGCTACATCACAAGCCAGGACCTGTAGCCAAACTGTCATCACTCATAAGGCCACCACCAGGCAAGCTCTGGAATCCCTGTGGCCCAGCCAGAACCAACTAGTGGGTCTAAAGCCTGGGAGGCCGGGCGATCGCAGCTCTTCACCGAGTAGGATGGATGGATGGTAGCAGATAGCTAAAGCAAGGGAAAAGCAGGCGAACACAGAAAGGGCGCGTCCTGATCCGATCTCCCACAAAGCAGCCCAGTGTCCCAGGAGCTGGGGCCGTCTCGAGAAGGGCAGAAGAGCTTCATGCATCTCAGGATGAGAAATGGAGGCCTGGGGGGACCTGTGCAGGTCCTGTGGTTACGTGCTTGAATGCACATTGAATTTACTTAAACACCCCGTTCCTTATCCCTCTGAGCTTCCACAAGGTGGAGATGGCTCAAGTCTCTCAGTCTCAACCATCCTATAGACCGAGGAGCACCAGCAGAGGCGCATGGCCTGGGCTAGCTGCCTGGCGCTCCCCAGTGCTCGACAAGTAATGAATAGGTGCTGTGTTTGATGGTCTAGGAGCAAAGGCCTGGCCGGAGACCAGAATCCCCACCTCTGCTCCCAGACACCAGGAAGCAACAGGAAACCCAGGCCGACATGAGCCCGCAGGCTGGAGTCCCACCCAACTTCCCCTGCCTGGAGCCCTAGGGCGTCAGACCCTTCCTCCGCTTTGAAGGCACACTGGGAACTGAAGCCCCAGTAAGCTTCCCTTCCCTAGCCCGCCAGCCGTGGGCCAAGAGCCTTCCCTGAAGATAAGGATCAAGACTTAGAAGACCTCAGTGTGAGTTTCAGGTCCAAGGACAAGCTGTATGACTTGAGAGTCCGGTTACCTCTGAGCAATGGTGGTGACCTCTGTAGTATGGGGTCTGTCCCACCTTTGTATTTGTTGAGACAGGGTCTCGCTACATAGTATTAACTGGACGGGAACTCACTGTGTAGACCAGGCTGGCCTCAAACTCAAAAGAAATCCTCTTATCACTGGCCTCCCAACTGCTGGGATTAAAGGCACGCACCACCATGACCCACCAGTGTCCCTTATTTTCAGATGACAAGCCTCGAGTGACTCTTCTAGAGATGAGCTCCGCAGTAGCCTTCTATAGGAAGCCGGTCTCAGCCTCCTCAATGCACAAGCTCCCTCCTTCCCTTCGGCCCCCTGGGTACTTAGGCTGCATCAGAAGCTTGGACTCACTGTGCCTACACTGAACACTTTTACAAATTACAGCTCTGCCCCCACTCTATTTTGCAGCCTAGGGGCAAAGAGAGGCAGAGCAACCAGGCCCCTGTGGGCAGAGCAACCAGGCCCCTGTGGGCAGAGTAACCAGGCCCCTGTGGGCAGAGCAGACAGTGAAGTATCGGGGTGGAGTGAGTCTGGGCATGCGGCCTGGAACGGTGTATCTATCCCCTTGTATGTACGTGTCTGTGTGTCCACAGAGGTCACAAGAGGGCATCAAATCAGATCTGGAGCTGGAGTTACAGGAAGTTGTGAGATGCTGGGCATGGGTGCAGATGCTTGGAGCTGAACTCTGGTCCTCTGCAAGAGCACTTCAGTATTTTAACTGCTGCCAGTCCCATGCGACTTCTTATGCTCTAATGTAGAATGGGGACAGAGAGACGGGCATGCTGGTGGGCACCTGGGAAGCAAGCTCAGTAGAGTCAAGCCGTGTGCCACAACATCCTTTCTTCTCCACACCATTGGCACCATGGACCCCTGCCCACTAACTGCCTAGACCTTGCCTTACCCATTTCAAACCAAAGCAGCTGCCACCCTTGTCAGCCATGCCTACATTATACACCTTCATACGTGACGACTAGCAGGCACCCCTGTCCACCCCACACTCCCTACTACATCAGTTCATGCTTGAGCTAACAGGCGGGCAGAGATCTTGACCAGGTTCTGCCATCCATCCTGCCTAAAAAACCCCATCTATCTTTACCTATAAAATGACAAGGAAAACGTCACAACCACACTCACAAGACTAGTGTCTTAAAGAGCCAAGGGGAGAGATACAAAGATTCTATTTCTGCTCCCTGTCCTGTGTGTGTGCCCCTCTAAGAAAACCAGAACAAGTCCCAGGCATGAGATTCCCTCTGATATTTTACCCAGCCACAGCCATAGCAGAGAATAAGGATTTGGCTAAGAACTCTGGTGTAGGATGCTTAAGTTCAGGCCTCCACTTGGCAACTCAGTAGCCACAGAGCAGGTAACTCAACCCCGGAGCCTGTTTTCATCTGTAACATAAACCACTGTGAAGACTGTTAGCTCTCCACAGGCTGCAGTTACAGCTCAAATGGGAAACTGAGGCAGTCAGGCTCTGTATGTCCAAAAGCCTGCTCTAGTCTAGTCCAGAGTGAACTGCCAGGCTGACTGGCGGACAGTCAGAAGAATCTGCCCGCCTGCAAGCTGGACCAGTAAGATGGCTGGGCGGGTGAAGGCATCACAGTTAGGCTGGAGGACACTGAGTTTGAAGCAGAGACCCAACAAAGTAGGAGGGTATTGACTCCCACAAGTTTTTACTCTTATCTTCACATACATGCTTTACACATGTACCCCACCCCCAAAAATGTTAAGCCAGGAAGCCTCAAGGACTTAACAGACTGCTTCCGAGTCTTGCTCAGCCTACTGTTACCGAATGCTGGGTGTGTGCCCACCTGGTGCTCTCCCAATCTGACGCTATGATCCCACACTGCAGGGCTGGCCTGATCCTGTATACCCAACATGGGCCGGCAGGCAGATAGCAGGCCTCTATAACGACAACGGAAAGGCCTCCTAACTAGCTGTGCCTAGAAGAGTGTGGGTTCTTGGTACCAGGAACTACAATCCTTTCACAGCAGAGAATGCCTGCTGACTCCGTTGCCGCTGGGCCCCAAAGCCACCTGAATACCCGCCCGCACAAGGGGAACTTCCATCAGTTGCTCAGGGTGTACAAAGGCCACGCTCAGCAAAGGCACTGGGGCTGGCATTTGCCCTGCCTTCTCTCCCTTGCTCCGGTGGCTTCCAGGAAACACACTCTTCCTCCTGAGCCCCTCCTTGCTGTTGGCCCCATGACTCACACCCAGGCTGGGGTGGCAGGAGGAAAACGCTCTCTTAAGGGTGACTCGACAGAAAGGCAGCGGGCTGTGACCAGGACCTGAGCCTACCACGCGGAGGATGCGCGAGGGGGTGCGGCCGGGGCGGACCAGGGCAGGGCCTAGAGCCCTTTACAGCACACCGCCAGCCCCACGATTGGCCGCTCCGGCCACAGGCCTATGGGGTGGTCCTTGCGCAGCCAATCAGTGGCCCCGGGGAGCCCATTCATTCATAAAACCAAGCAGGGAAAGATCCCCCTCGCGGCCCGAGCTGCGTGGAACTTTGAAGTGCGCGCACACAGTGGGGTCTAGATTGGGGATCCGATCCACAGAGCTTAGAGGTGTGCAGGGGCTGTCGCGTCCCCACCCACAGTCTCGGGTAGTAGCTCCAGCAAGCCGCGCTGGGCTCCACCCTAAGCAGGACACGCCTGCCATCCGGCTCCCGCCGACAGCTAAGAGCCACCCAGCCCAGAACAAGGCCGCCTGCCTGGGGCAGGTGGCCCCATGATGGATGCAGCCACGTGCGCAGCGAGCGGAGCATAGAGCCCCCCACGGTTCCCCCTCCCGTGGTCGCCGCGACTCACGGCAGTCGTCCTCGTCGCTGTTGTCCGAGCAGTCGTTGTCCTCATCGCATCTCCACACCGAGGGAATGCAGCGCTCGTTCCGACACCGAAACTGGTCCTCTTCACATTCCTTGACCAGCCCTGCGGGGGTTGGGGGTTGTGAGCTGGGTCACTGCCCAGGAGCCCGCTCCCCACCGTTCAGCCCTGGCTGCCGAGAAGTCCAGCGGGTATAGGAAAGGGGGAGAAATCGGTGAGCTCCAGAGCTCCAAGCACCTTAATTTCGAGAGAGGACAGGATGCCACGGGTCCTCCACTGCAGGACCGACTGATGGCACAGCGAGACCCGACACATGCTTAACGAGCCCGTGGCTATACTCCGCCTTCAGACACACTTACCCTCACACAACGGACAAGTCAGGTCCACACAAACCTAGCCTGCGGGAAGCCCCGCACACTGGCGACGCACACACCGGGCGCAGGGGCTCAGTCCCTTCGCAACCTGTCACTCTCCTCGGCCCGCAGGGGTCCCCCGGAAACGCATTGTCAGAAAAGATAACGCTTCTCTCATCGTCGCTATGGAGCGCGAGTGTCAAATTAAACCAAACCCCAGACCCTTAACGACTACCCCCCGCAAAGTTCACGGGCCAGGGATGGCGGCGCCCATCCCCCAAGAGGATGCCCGGAGCCAGGGTAGAGCTTCTGTAACCAGAACCGTGGGAGGGGGGCATGGCAAATCCAGGAAGCTGGGGTCCCCGGAGCCTCTCTCGCGGGGCCTCTCCGCACAGCACCCCCTCCCCCCGGCCGCGCTTTGTTGGCGGCGGCTCCGAGCCGACCCGGGAAGCGCCGTACGCACCTTGGCCGCCGGGCAGCGGATCCGCTGCAGAGAGATGCTGAAACTGAAGCAGCAGCAGCAGCAGCAGCAGCAGCGCCAGCGGCCGGAGCGCGCCCCGCTCTGGGCGGCCCATGACGGGCCCGGGGCTCCGGCCGCCGCGCCCCGAGACCCCCGCGCCGCCGCCGCGCCTCAGCCCGCCAAGTCCTTGTCGCGGCGCCGGGGTTGCCGCTGCCGCCTCCGCCACCACCACCGCTGCCGCCCGCCCCGGCTCCCCGGCTGCATTTCAAGCAGGTTCGGTGACGCTCGGCGGCGGGGCGGGCTCAGGCTGGGCGCGCGGCCCCGGCCCTGGGCGGCCGCCGCCGGCGCGCGCGCTCCCTCCCGCCACCGCCTCCGCCCCACGCTCCTCCCGCCGCCGCCTCTTCTCCTCCCCCGCCTGTCCTTGTCCCCTCCTCTCTCGGTCCGAGCCCCAAGACCCTGCTCTGTGTGCGTGCAGGTGCTGGGAGCTGTAGACACAAGGGCGAGCCCGGCTAGGCTCTGGCCTCCCTGGTTTCCCCGCGGAGGTGGCAAGCGGGAGAGAAGGAGGCGTATGGTGGAGAGCCGGGTTTGGGAGAAGGAGATGTTCAGACGCACAGGCCGGTGCAGCGAACGCGCAGAGCGCGGGAAGGCTGAAAGCATTGCCAGGGAGAAGCTAGGGGTCGGGCAAGATCTGTCATAGCTTCAGATTAAACGAGTCGCTTTCTGCGACCGTGTGCATCTGTGATTATTATACACTGTGTGATCCTGAGAGAGGTGAAGGTCTGACGCACAGATTGTTATCCATATTCATCCTTCTCTGTTGGCCCCGCAGAGGAGCAGATTAAGGGTCCAGACGGCATGGCAAGGTAATCCTTGCTGCAGAGAAGGGCAGGGGCGGTGGAGGCCCAGATGTTTCATCCTTGCCGCCAGAGGCCGCACATAAAGTGTCTCTGTTTGGGCCCCACTAGCCTGTGCACAAAGAAGGCCCCTCCTCTAGCAGTACAACCCCCACCTCCCCTACTCTACCATGTCAGAAGGGCAACGCTTAGACTAGATTTCAGCCACCTGCCGGTGAGCCTGGCCCACAATCTCGTCAGAGAGTGAGACTCTTGGGCACTGGTTGTAAACCAGGCCCACTGAGGGTGCTAAGGTCCAGTGTTAAATAAGAAAGAAAGAAAGAAAGAAAGAAAGAAAGAAAGAAAGAAAGAAAGAAAGAAAGAAAGAAAGAAAGAAAGAAAGAAAGAAAGAAAGAAAGAAAGAAAGAAAGAAAGAAAGGAGGGAAGGAAGGAAGGAAGGAAGGAAGGAAGGAAAGAAGAAAGAGAAAGAAAGAAAAGAAGGAAGGAAGGAAGGGAAGAGGAAGAGAGAGAAGAGAAGCAAAGAGAAGAGAAGAGAAAAAGGAAAAGAACGGAAGTGTGAGAGATGTGATTCCCATACCAAGTGTGATGGGAGCATAGCCCCGCTGGGTCAGCAGCCTTCTCAGTCTAACGTCTTCCCCCCAAAGGTTAGCCCACGACAATGGCTATGTCCACCACAGACCTTGGGAGACCACAAGTGCACCATCCCTTGGTCACATTAAGGTCCCATGCTGGGTCTGGAAGTCCTGGCCACAGTGAGGTTCCTAGGGAGGAGAAGACAAACCATCAACAGAAGAAAATGTAACAAAAACTTGTGCAGCGTGTGCTGTGTGTGGTGAGGGCTCAAGGCTGCAGCATCATAATTTCGGTGCTTCCCGAACCTCCCGAAGTTACAAATTAGTTAGAAAAGAGAAATACAGAAGCAAAAAAGAGTTCTATCAGATCATCATAATTTTTTGATGAGAAAATAACCGATATGAGGGCACGGAGGTAATTTAGAGAGGTGATCACCTCAGAGGAGGTGACATTTCACTGACAGCGAGGAACCCAGCCACTCAATGGGTCAATCGCAAGGCTGTTCTTGGCAGAGGGAAGAGTGATGGAGACGCATCTCATGGTCGTCAACTAGTGCTTCCGGGGACGCGCTGGGGAGTCTGCAAGGCCCAACCACAGGATGGCTTTGTGAGCCACAGCAAGGAGTTTGGATTTTGTCCCAAGCACAATAACACCCACTGTGTGACACCCTCAAAGGTTAGGATGGAAGCCCTCCCACAACCCAGATTCACCCATCCAACCTCACATGGCTTCTGCTCTGAACTCCTGGGAAACTCGGTCCCATTATCAGGCCTCAGGGAGGCTGAGAAACTGGGGAGTCTTGGTGGTTCCTTCTGTGCTAAGATTTTTTTGCGTGGAGTAAAGTTTAGGATATAGCTCAAAGGGATGAGAACACTGGCCTTTGGGCCTGGGCTTCTCCTTCCTTCCCTGATTATATGAACATGGTCACCTCCACTTCCTTGGTTCAGGTTCTCCGTATAAAAGATGGCATGGGGGAGGGAGGGTCGCAGTGCTTACTACGCAGACTGAGGTAAGGTTTAGATTACATGTGGTGATGTGATGCCTAATAAATATTAGTTACTGTTACTATAATTCAAAACACACTCCTCAAAAACCTCTGATAGTCCCAAACCTCAAAAAATACAAATTGCCCAGCCTGGGTATATAGGTCAGTGGACACAGGCCTAGAATTCGAGCTACTTGGGGGACTACAGTAGAAGGAACACAAGTTCAAGGCCTGTCTGTGGTACAGAGAGTTCAAAACCAGTCTGGGAGGCCTCCACAGCAGGCTCTGGAGTCACCAGAGGCCCACTGGCCTGCCCCGCACACAGGCCTGCCCCGCATATGGGCCTGCTCCTCACCTATCCCTGAGAGCTGAGTTTCAGATCTCTTCCCACTTGTACCCTCTGTGTGAAACATTCACCTAGTCTGGTGTCTGTTCATCCTTGGGCTTCTGCTCACATAGCTTCTAGTCTCTCTACAGAAACTTCTGTACAAGTTTCCCATGGCCCTGTGGATCAGTTTCACTGAACTGCTGTCAGATCCACTTCCGTGCAGAGGCCTCAGATTAGAAAGGGCTCTCTAGTCCCTGCTTTGTCTCCACCGGTGGCTTGTTAAAGAGTGGTGTGGACCCGCAAGTTTGCCCTAGGACCAGAAAGGTTGGTTGACTGTGGGGGCATAAATGATAAAACTCCAATCCTGCCCTTAGGGTCTCTGGTCTAAGGACCAAGACAACTTTGAAAGGACAGTGATGAAGTCACAGAGGATGAGCAGCCCAGAGAGGGGGCTGTTCGGGGACATCAGGTTTCCACCCATGCCACTCACACAAACAAGGTCAGCGAGCCGGGGCCCAGCTGAGCTGAGAGCTTTCTCCCTGTGCCCTGCCTTCCCTTGGCAGAAGTGCAGCCTCAGTCTCCTTTGGTATTCTGTGGGCCTGTTGGCCATTCTCCTTGACGGGCTCTTAGAAAAGAGACGCTCTAATTCATGATATGAATTTCACAGGTTCATATCATGAACCACTCGATATCTGTGTGACCTCCTTTCTTGGACTGTCTGTTAGTTTTCTCTTCTGTAAAGTGAGCATATGGTCCTGTGAGGTGGCTGAGCAGATAAAGGTGCTTGACACAAAATGTGATAACCTGAGTTTCAGCTCTGGGCCTCATGAAAGAAGGAGAGAACTGACTCCCTCAAGTTGTTCTTTGGCTTCCACATGTGTGCCATAGAGCACATGGGAGTACACACACACACACACACACACACACAGACACACACAGACACACACATACACACACACACACAGACAGACAGGCACAGACACATGCATGCATACACACACACTGTAATAAACATTTTGACAAATAAATCAAGTAATAAATAAATAGATTAGGAATGGGGTCAGTCAGAGTAGTTTGTGCCTATAATCTTAGCACTTGGGAGCCTGAAACAAAATCGTCATGCTTGAAGCCCGTCTGGGCCATATAAAGACCGCGTGTCAAAAATAAAAATAAAAGGGACTACCACTTAAGAGCATCAATTATCTATTGCTATATAACAACCCATAGACTTAGCAATTTAAGACAAAATGGGGCCCGGCACGGTGGCACAGGCCTTCAATCCCAGCACTCAGGAGGCAGAGGGAGGCTGAACCAGAATGCTCATCCCAGTGAATTTCATGACAGCCAGAGCTATGTGGAGATGCCATCTCAGAAAACCAACAAGACAAAAAGACAATAGAGTCTGGAGGTGAGAATTGGGGAGCAGCTCAGATGGGAGCTGTGTGGTCCTCCGAGGCCTACCTGGGCTGGAGGCTCCCTAGAGGGGTTGGTGAGTCCATGCTAGCATCAGCAAGAGGACTTCCTAGAACTGCGTGAGTGTCCTCATGACATGTCAACTGGCTTCCACTCAAGACCAGGGGGCACAGTGTTCTTTAAATGAAGCTTAATTAATCTCTTAATTAGCACACAGAATAAGGGGCTCCCTTCTGATATTCCCACTGATGCTTTAGTCATGCTCAGTCCGCCCCACCCCTGCTGGTCTGTCTCCCCATCTCCAGGACCCCCGTTCACTCTCGTATCACATGATACACTCATCACCCACTTCCTTAGGTCCCCCTTTCCCCTCATGGGCCCCTTCTGGGTTCCTCCCCGACCCCCACTCACATGCACATGCATAATCGTGGATCCAAACTGGCAGCTAGGATCCATGGCGGAGAGATTATGGGAGATGTCTGTCTTCCTGGCTCACCTGAATACCTCTATAGTCTCATCCATTTTCCTGCAGAGATCATATTTCATTTTTCTTGTGTGTATAAGGTGCATATCCTATGCACATGTGTCCTACGTACATGTGTGTGGAGGCCAAAGGACTCCTTTTACAGACATACCTCAGGTACCATCCATGGTGTTTCTTAGACTTGGGTTTTTAACTAGCTAGTAACTTGCTAATTAGACTGGCTGGCCATCGTGCCCTAGGGAATCCCCCATTCCTCACTCAAGGATATGGGATTACAAACACACAACACCATACCTGGCTGTTTATCTATGGGTTCTGGAGATCAAACTCAGACCTCATGTTTGCAAGGCAAACACTTTATTAGCTGAACTATTTGCCCAAACCCATAATATCACTTTTCTGTGTAGCAGAATAAAATTCCATGTGTATATCTATCATATTTTCAAAGTGTCAATCAACAAATGGGCCACTGAAGTAGACATATACTTTTCAAAGGAAGAAGTATATATATTCAATTAATATTTTAAGAAGCATTCAACATTTTTAGCCAGCAGGGAAATACAAACTAAAACCACTTTGAGACGCGCTCTCTCTCTCACTGTAGCCAGAGTGGCAATTATCAAGAAAACAAATCTTGGGGGCTGGAGAGATGTCTCTGCGGTTAAGAACCCTGACAACTCTTCCAGAGGTCCTGAGTTCAATTCCCAGCAACTACATGGTGGCTCACAACCATCTGTAATGGGCACCCAATGGCCTTTTCTGGTGTGTCTGAAGACAGCGACAGTGAAGTCACATACGTGAAATAAATAAATAAATAAATAAATAAATAAATAAATAAATAAATCTTTATAAAATGAAAATAAAAAGAGCACTGACTGCTCTTTCAAAGGATCTGGGTTCAATTCCCAGCACCCACATAACTGTTTGTAACTCCAAGATCTGACATCCTCACACGGACATTCAGACAAAACACTGATGTACATAAACTTAAAAAAGAAAAAAAAATCCAACAAAGCTGCTGAAGATATGGGAAAGGGGAACTCTTACTACTGTGGGAGTGGAAATCGGGAATCAGTGTGGAGGCTTCCCAAAGAGTGAACAACTGAACTGTTATCGCCTGGCTTTATAACGCTGGCGCACATGCCTAAAGGACTCTGTGCCTATGGCAGAGATACCTGTCCATCCATATTTGTTGTTGCTTTATAATGAAAACGAGGGCGTGGAATCAGCCTAAATGTCTACCAGCAAGTGAGTGGAAATGCGGTGCAAATACCCAGTGTCTTTTCTGACGTAATCATGGATGTCACACTGTCATTCCTGTGATGCTCTGATGATTGCACAGGTCAGCCTATTCACACGGGAGGGAACTCAGGCATATGACCCCCAGGACACAAAGACCCCGGGGAATGCCTCGCAGGCTGGCTGCTGCATCATCTGCTAGAGTGCGTGTGCTCAGGTTAACATAGCTGGCGCTCTTCAGAGGGGTACAGCACACAGCACACTGTGATTGTCCTCATTACCGCCATGGTCACTGCTTCTGTCACGTGGAGAGTTAAGCACCCCAGAAGGACTCTGAGCAGCCACTGTTGACACAAATACCATTGACTGCGGACCATTTGTAGAGAGGCAGACACTCAGCAGCTGAAAGACAAATGTGTTCAAGAGGCATAGAAGAGAGCAAACCCCAGCTCCAGCTCCAGCTCCTGCTCCTCAACCATGTGCTGTCAGGAGAGACCTGGGAAAAGTGCCCCTCCTCACCTTCCACCAACTCTGTCTGCCTCCCGTGCTCTCTTGAGGTATGTAGTCCCCACCCCTAACCCCTGGGGTTGGATTAAGTCAGCACTTCCTGTGTCTTCCACCATACCCAGCCCACTTAAATGACACTTCATGAGTCTCCTCAACTATTCCTCTCCTACAGTCAGTCCTCTCTCGGGATCTGGGGAGAGCTGGTCCAGGAACACTCTCCCCAGGATACCAAAGCCAAAGCCAATAGACAGCCAGACAAAGTGGTACAATCCCAGCTCATGGTTTGCAAGAGAGGAGTTCCAGGGCCAGCCCAGGATACACACAAAGGCCCTATCTCAAAAGGAGAAAAGACAAAGTCCTAGCTGCTAAGGTCCCTTATATAATACAGCTCCATATTTGCATATAACCTAAGAACATCTCGAACACTCGGGTGAGTCACCTGTGGCGTGTTTAAGAGGCCTAACACAATGTGAATGCTCTGTGGCTGTTCTGTGGTATTGCTTAGGAACAAGAGGGAATGTCTGCATGTGTTCTGTAGATACAGTTTTGTACGGTATCTTGCTGTCTGAGGCCGATTGAATCTGAGGATGTGGAACTCATATATATGAAGCACCCACTGTAGTTTCCTTGAATCCTCACACTTAATAAACCTGGCTTCCTCCTAAGTAAAAATCTCCATGAAATCACAGGTTTGATATGTGGATTGCATTTCCGAACACATTAAAACGAGTGTGTCAGTAAAGACGGAGCCTCCGTCAGGGGCTTGCCTTTCAGACACCCTGTTTGTTCTGGGACAAGGGAATGCCGAGCCCATAATAGAAGGTGTCCCTCAAGGTGTTTTGGAAGTGTCCCTGGTCCTTGGCACCCACGACCCATGTCACAGGCCTTCTACAGGGACACACTCAAAATTTTTTGTTTGCTTTTGATTCAGATTACTGAAATCAAAGCTACACAGGGTTTCTCTGTGTAGCTCTCTGGCTGTTGTAGTACTTTTTAGACCAGGCTAGCCTCAAATTCACAGAGATTCGCCTGCCTCTGCTTCTAGAAGTGTTAGGATTAAAGGTGTGCACCACCATGTCTATATCCATATCCGGTGGATTTAGTTTATTTTAATGTGCACAGCTGTTTCGCCTGCATGTGTGTCCGAGTACCACATGCGTGCCAGGTGCCTGTGGAGGCCAGAAGAGGGCATTGGATCCCTCAGAACTGGAGTCACAGATGGTTGTAACCACCTGACGTGGATCCTGGGAACTGAACTTGGCTTCTCGGAAAGAGCAGCCAGAACTCAAAACCTTTGAGGTATCTCTCCAGACCTTAGTCAAAGTTGTGTTTGCATACAGTTAACAAAAACGTTAAGACATTGGGTTCCCACTTCCCTTTCCCTCTCCCAGAGGCAGCTGCTTTTAACTTGGGGCTGAATTCTTTGCGGGGCATCTACATCAGTAAATAACACGACTCATTCTGTTGCTTGTATTTCCAGTTACTTCATTTATTTAGTGTGTGTGTGCACATGTGTCACAGTGTGCCTGTGGAAGTCACAGGATAACCCATGGAGGTGGCTCTCTCCTTCCACCATGAGGGCCCCGGGAATCTGACTCAGGTCATCAGGTTGGCAGCAGGCATCCTTACCGAAGTCATCACTGGCAAAGAAACGGGCAGCCTAGCTGAATTCATTTCTCTCTGCTTTTCATTGTGAACCAAGGCTTCCAGTTCCCACCTTGACTTCCCACCAGGGCGATTGTAATGTGAAATGTAAGTTCCCTCCTCTTTTCTGAGTCTCTTCGGCTTAGAGTGTTTTATCATAGCAACAGAAATGAAACCAGAACCACCATGGCATTGACTGTCCACATGGTTGTGAAACTGTCACCATCATCCACACCCATCAGTAGTTTGCGTTGCCACCCCATCTCCTGGCATCACCACCCATTTCCTGTCTCAGTCAACTCACCAGTACAATAAGAAATAGATTATTAATCCTTTGGGGCCTGAGTGTTTCACTTATGTCTTCAAGGTTCTTCTGTGCCACAGCATGCTCCAAGATTCCATCTATTATGAGGATACATTATATTCCATATCTATTCTACATTCCTCTAACCGTGTGACCCCTGCACTGGTTCTATTGTGTCATTGCCAGTGCTGCTGCAGTGAACACACGTGCACACACACCTGCTTTCAGTTATTTGGGATATGTCCAGACATGGACTTGCTGGGCCGTGTTGTGACTGTAGTTTTAATTTTTGAGGAGCCACTGGGCTATTTCCACAGTAACACTTTCATTTCGCGCTTCCAACCAGAATGTACAAGGTTTTCCAGTTTTCCCCCACACCAGACAAAAATTGCTAGTTTATGGATTTTGTTATTTATTTTGTTTGAGTTTTGAAAATATAATAGCTGGCCTAATGAATGTGAGGTTGTTTTTTAATTGTGGTTTGAATTTGCATTGCTAATGATCAGTGATAATGAGCATATTTTCATAAGTTTTATTGCCCATTAGTTTATCTTGTTGGATAAATGTCTATTCAAGTCCTTTGCGCAATTTTAAATCAAGACAGGATAGTTTTGTGGTTGCTAAGATTGAGTTATAGGACTTCCTGGATTTCTTACAAAGATATATTGTTGTGTGTGTGTGTGTGTGTGTATGTATGTGTGTGTTTGTGTGTGTGTATGAATATATGCATGAGAGTGCAGGTACCCTTAGAAGGCAGAAGAACTGGAGTTACAGACAGTTCTGAGCCTCCTGATATATGTGACAGAAATTGAACTCAGGCTCGTTGCTAGTGTGGTCAGTACATGTTCTCACCACTGAGCTCCAAGTCCTACATTTCTTCTGTCAGCCTCTCATCAGATGCATACTTGAAAATGACTTTTCCCTTCTGTAGATGATTCTGTAGATGGCCCTTTTCCCTATGTTGATGTAAACATTTCTTTTAAATTTTGTCATAGCCTAATCTTTCTATTTCTTGTTTGTGGTCGACGCTTTTGTTATTGCATTTTGCAAGGCTAATAAAAAATAAAAAAATAAAATAAAAAAAATAAGTACCATGCACAGTGTGGTATGATTAATATTTTTCTTACACAGCTTAGTGTTTGACTTAGAATTAATAATTGATATTTTTCCTTTAGTGTGTTATTAGTCAGGGTTCTCTAGAGTGACAGAGCATATGGAATGTCTCTCTATACTGAGGGAATTTATTGTGATGACTTACAGTCAACTAACCCAACAATGGACATCTGTGAATTGGCAGTCTAAGAATCTAGTCGTTGCTCAGTCCCATGAGGCTAGTTGTTTCAGCTGGTCTTCTGTAGAAGTAGGTTCCAACAGATGTGCTGGCCAGCAAGCAGGAGAAGAGGGAATCTTCCTTTTTCCAGTGTCCCAATGTAGGCCTCCAGCAGAAGGTGTGACCCAGATTAAAGGTGTGTGCCACCACGCCTGGATTTAGGACTTGCTTTGTCCCAGGCTGACCTTGAACTCAGACATCTCCTTGTCTTTGTCTCCTAGGATTAAAGGTGGGTACTACCTTACCTGGGCCTAAACCTTTCATGGCCACTGTGCCTCAAGATCTCCATGCCAAAATCCAGGTCAGAAACTTGTGTCTTCCAGCCTCAAGACCTGGATCACAGGTGAGCCCTCCAATTCTGGATTGTAGCTCATTCCAGATATAGTCAAGTTGACAACTAGGAATAGCCATTACATTTAGTATTAATTTCTTGCTCATTTCTGAGTGTTCATTTCTTACCCCTCTCCACTCTCCCTCATCTGTGTGAATCTCCTCAATACAACTACATGCAGTAAGTATCCCAGAAGCTCTCTTCCCGGCATGAAGTCCCCTCTAGTCTCTAGCTGTTTCTTCTTGGCTTGGTCTTGGGGGATGAGCTCTCAGGTCCCATGAGGCTTTGAGGTCACCTGGAGCCTTTCTGACTTCCCTTCTGGGTGGAACCCCCTCATGTCCTAGCTCCCACGTGTCTTAGTTAGGGTTTCCATTGCTGTAAAGGGACAACCATGACCAAGGTCATTTCATTGAGGCTGGCTTACAGTTTCAGAGGTTCAGTCCATTGTCATCATGTCAGGAAGCATGGCAGAATGCAGGCAGACATGGTGCTGGGGGAGCCAAGAGTTCTGAACCTTGATCCAAGGGAGCTGGTGACACAGATAACGAGGATGAGGCCCGCATGCTTGAATCCTGGAACCTTTATGAGAAGGAGAGAGACCAGAGGGACACTCTTACCACATGATGTCCGGTATTGCCTGAGGACTTTGCTAGCAGGAAAGCTGTCACCAGATACAGCCTTCGACCATGGATGGGAACCATGAGTCAAAATAAACCTCTCTCCAGTAAAACATACCCAGTGCTGTGTTGTTAGCAACAGAAAACAGGTAGAACAGGGGTCCCTAAGCTCTTAAGGGCCTCACAATGCTAAAAGTGTTTCATATTTGATTGACAATTTGCCAAGTACAGAATTTTAGATTGGAAATCATTTTCTTTCTGAATTATGAAGGCTCACTCGTCCTCGTCGCTGTCGTCCTCATCGTCGTCGTCGTCTTCAATTTTTGTCTAAAAGCCCAACAGTATTCTGTTTCCCAATCTATCAAAAGAGCCCTGTTTTGTGGTTGCTATGATTGAGTTATAGGACTTCCTGGATTTCTCCAGGAAAGAGAGAAATCTTTTCTTTAGAGATTTAGAAATATCTCACTCAGTGTGTCTAGGAACACATTTGTTTCTAGTCATGGTGCTGGGCACATAGTAGGTCCTCTTGTTCTGAAGACATATAAGCTTTGATTTGAAGATAGTTTTCTAGAACTAATTCTATAGAGACTTTCTGGAAATAATTACTAAACCACCTCCTGTCCCCCAGTCTCTGTCGCCCACCCGAACCCCAACCCCCACACCCCATCCCTGCACCCCAGCCCTACCTCCACGCCCCCAGTGCTGCTAACTTTTGTCCGTCTACTTTTCATCCCTTCTCATTTCCCGTCTGGAAAGTTTCAACTCTCTACAGAATTAATTTTACACTGATATCACACTCCCAAGAGCACGTTGCCGTCCAGCTGCTCCTTTTTCATACTACCTTCTTCTGTTCTCATGGGTACAATTCTTGCTCCTGCGTCTTTGAAGTAACACAGTGGCGATGCTTTGTTGTTGCCCCTGCTGAGGTGTTCCTCACCATGCCGAGACTCTGTATCCTCCACACAACCCCCCATTACTAAAAATGTTAGCCACATCCTGGGAGAATGTACCACAGCATGAATAATGAACAAAGCATTACCACCCAGAACATGTAAGGACATCTCACAAGTCACCGAGAAAACAAACAACTCAATTTAAAAAGAGAAAAAAAAGATGAACAATCTTCACATCCAATGAAATAAAAATGGAAAGTAAACCTAAAAAAAAAGCAGCTTACACTTCATAAAAATCAGGGTAATGCAAATGCAGAGCCAGAGAGAACCAGGCGTGATGCCACGATGCCTTTAGCTCCAGACCCGGGAAGATCTCTGAGGTCAAGGCCAGCCTGGTGCTCCATATCATATTCCATGGTAACTACGAATAAATAGACAGACACTGACTTAAAAATATATTTTTTATAAAAGAGAGAGAGACAGGGTTTTTCCACAAAAAAAAAGGAGCTGGATGGTAGAAAGTATAGTCCGTATGTTAATCAGCTCCTGTTTCTTCTTTCTTTTTAAGGCAAGATCTTACTACCTAGCTCATACTTGCCTCAAATGTATCATCCTCCTAACTTAGGTGGGGTCACAGTGTACACATTACATCTAGCCAGTAAGCTTCCTTTTGTTCCTCTTCTTCCTCCTCTTCATCTTCTTCTTCCTCCCCATTATCCTCCTCCTCATCTTCTTCTTCTTCCTCTTTCTTTTAAATGTGTCTGAGCATGTGCTATGTGTTCAGATGTCCTTGCAGACCAGAAGGTGTCAGATTCCTTGGGAGCTGGAGTTATAGGTGATTTCCAGCCATCCAACATGGGTGCTAAGAACTAAACTTGGGTCCTTGCTAAAGAGTTGCAAGTGCTTTCAACTGATGAGCCACCTCTTCAGCTTCAAGCAATATTATATATTCCTAATTCAGTGTTAGTTGCTGCAACCACTTTGGAAGACTGTAATTTCATTCTGAACTGCAAGGCCTGTAGAAGAAAAAAAAAAAGAGCAGTTTATTAGTAGGTGGCTGAAATTATGCTAAGGTAACAAACTCTGAAATCCCAATGCAATGGTAATAAAGGTTTATTTCTTGCTTGCACAAATACAGTACAGGTCAATGAATCTCCTGAGCACAGCAACTCACATATCCAATCTCCTTCCTTTCCTGGTGGCAGGGTGGAGGGAATGCAGCGGACAGGCTTAGGGTCTTAATGTAGTCCAAGTCGGCCTTGAACCAGCAGAATAGTAGAGAATGCCTTTGAGCTTCTGAGTCTCTTACCTCAGCTTCCCAAGATGCTCAATGCAAATTCCCTCTGTTTTATGAGACCCTATCTTCAACTCATGCGCATGGTAGGAGGCAGGGAAAAGAGAAGTGTCACTCTAGGGGAAGTGGGAAGGCTGGATCTAAGAATAGCAAATATCACGTCTACAAACTCACCTTCTGTAAGAACCCAGTTGCATGATGTGTTTGTCCATTTTACAATTCTATAGTCCAGTGGTTCTCAACCTTCCCAATGCTGAGACCCTTTAATACAGTTCCTTATGTTGTGGTGAACCCTGACCATACGGTTATTTTTGCTGCTACTTCATAACTGTAATTTTGCTACTGTTATGAACCATAATGTAAATATCTGTGTTTCCTGATGGTCTTAGGGGACCCCTGTGAAGGGGGTCGGTTGACCCCCAAAGGGGTCGTGACCCACCAGTTGAGAACTGCTTCTATAGGAGAGCATCTTGTACAAGGTAATTCACTAGGAAAGTAGGTTTATTTATCACACAGTCCTGGAAGCTGAGAAGTTTGAGATTTGGTGGTCTAAACTGTTAAAGTTGTCATGAGTGCTGGATGCCATCTCTGTGACTGACATGCAAGAGAGAGGTAATAGGTGCCTGGGAGAGAAGAGAACAAAAGAGTTGACCCAATTTATAACAGCCAGCTTTTGTGAGAACTAATCCATCTCTGCAGAAACTAATCCAGTCTTGCAAGGAAATGTTATCCCCCTTAAAGGTTTTGCTTACCAACACAATTACCTCGGCAACCAGACTTCGAGATGAGTTTTGGTGGGAAGCAACCATAGCACTTCACCACCTCGGGAGTTTAGGCTGGGAAATGCAGCTTTCCCGGTGGCCTAGGAAGATGAAACAAAGGCTGGTGAGCCTGTGCTCACACTGAGTTCTCGATTGCAGGGCAGAGGGATAACTCCTTTGAGCACAACATCAAGTGCTGCCAAAGGTGGGAGTAGGTCAAGGTAACCAGACTCCCAGGAGGAGAGTTCCTTAGGGTCCCGTGGGGAGGCCAGGCCAGCTGGTGTTAGGTCAGGTCAGCTCCCGTTTGCCTGCTGTAGGGTGTCTTGATGGTTCATAGGCCAATCAACCCTCACATGGGGATTTTCTAGTCTTAAAGTTTTCTTTTCATAAGCTCTTAATCCCTTGGTGCCCGAGTGCTCCCCATCAGGGTCCACGATAGCCTAAGACTTCTGTTTTCTTTGGTCAGGGGTCTGGGAGCTTCAGATCCTACGGAAACTCAGGGATGAGGCCTTTATATGACAACCAGCCACAGCCTGTTAAGACATGTAGGTGCTGGTAAAAGCAGCCACTAGGTTCCAAGGTGCTTTCAGATCTGGAGCAAGTGGAAGAGATGGTGTCCCAGTCCCCAAAGGCCAGCTGTCCTCAGCAGCAGATCATCTTCTACCAAAGAAAGACACCACCCACCTGGCTTGGCTTGGTCCAATCATTTCACTTGGTAGTGGGAGAGGACAGACTGGGAGGGTTGACCAGCTTAGGGGGCCTAGGGATTAGAAACACTCTGGGAAAACTGAATCACCAGGCGATTTCCTTCATCTCTCTAAACCTCCATTTCCCCATCCTTTAAATGGGTGTAATTATCCCCATTTGTCAGAAGCACCCCCAAGAAGGCACCATGAGATAATGAATGTAAAGAAGAATGGATGTGAGCTCGGGGGCCAAGCTGTCAGGAACAGAGTGAAGAGGAGGCCCACGGGCTCCTGCTAATGAAATCAGGGGCCCTTATCTAAGGCAACGATGATGGAGGCACAGCCTGGGCCAGGGACTCACTGGGTGAGGGGCCTTAAGCACAAGGGGGAAGAAAAAACCACCACTGTATAGTTCTGACTCCTGCAAGGCTCCAGGAAGTGTGAAGGAGGCCCTGGCAGGGATGGAGACCAGGAGGTAGACAGGACTCCCAGCATGCCCTGGGCCAGCTCAGTTTCCTGTTTCTAGGGAGACAGATGGCTAAGCTCCTGTGGCATTTTCATGCGGCTGACTCTCTTTCCAGAGGTCAGAGGTCACAGCCTGAACACCCACTGGCTTAGTGCTGGAGGGATTTGTGGGGAGCCACCTAGAACAGGAATTCCTGTGCCCAGGATCTTCCTGACTCACCGGCTCCCAGAGTAATACTCCTGTGGCACTGAGGAGAGCTGTAGGGACTTACTGTCCAGCATGTCTGTACTGGACCAGCATGTCCAGCAGGTCCAGCATGTCTGTGTTATACCCCAGGGGGCAGTAGGTTAGGCAAGGCCTTGGAATCCAGAAAGTTCTGATTAAACTCTGACTCTATCACATACACTTGTTGAGACCTCAGGCAAGACCCCTAACTTCTCTGTACCTCATTCATAACAGGGTTCAAAAACAGTAACACCGGTGCCTGCTGATAGCATTGATTTAGTAAACTAATATGTTCAAATTGCCTAGACCAGCACTTGGTAGAGTAACCGTGAAAGCATCTGCTGCTGTTCCGTTATTTATTACCTAATTACATTCTCACACCGCCCTATACGGCTCACTTAATGCTTTCAAGAGCCAAGGCTTTAGGCTCACCCATATTTGGATCTAAGAACTGAGTGTGAATCATCACTCCCCGGCTGTGTGGTCTGGGAGAGCTGCTGTCCCTTGTTGAGCTTGGTCTCCAGGCCTGGGAAATGAGGTTGTTGTCATGAACCAATGCAATGGTGTAGGGAAGGCTCTCGGTCTGCCCCGTGGGCACTTCTGATGAGACACAACAGGGCAATGTAGGTTTGGCCAGGATCTCAGGGCCAACTAGTGGGTTTGACTTGAAACCTAGAAGGAGTTCTGTCAGGCTGCCTCTCCTGTCCCTGGCTTCCCCATCCATCCCCATCCATTGGTAAAGCACAGAACTGAGAAGGTTGCTGGGTGGGTCCTCAGGGCAGAGGACACAAGCGTGCAGCCTGCAGGTGGGTTAAAGGGAGCAGGATCAGAGAGATGCCTCCGTCCCCCTCCACACACACACACACACACACACACACACACACACACACACACAAAAGAAGAAAAAAAGGCTGGGCAGTGGTGGTGCACACCTTTAATCCCAGCACTAGGGAGGCAGAGGCAGGTAGATCTCTGAGTTCAAGACCAGCCTGGTCTACAGAGTGAGTTCCAGGACAGCCAAGGCTATACAGAGAAACCCTGTCTCAAGGAAAAAATAATCAGATGCCAATCTCTGGTTCCTGTGACCAGGTCTGGACGGTACCAGGGACAATCTCTGGAACCTAGTCCCTTACTGAAGCTTCTCCAGTGTGACACGTATTCTCTGCTCGTCAAATGTGACCCTAGGCCAGTCTCATCCTCCCCATCCCCCCCATCCCCCCCACCCCCCCACCCCACCCCCCCTGGCTTCGGTGGTGTCATCTGGCCACCTTGTGACCCGGAGAAATGACCTACCATGTACATGAATGACTAGCACATACTGAGCACGTGCTGTGTTAGACTCTTTGGAACTTAAGTTAATTGCCTCCTTAGCCAGGTAAGGATGGAAAAGGTCTTTAGGGTCATATTACAGGGCAAAAGAGACGATAGGAAGATCAGAGCTAGGCACCTGTTAAATCCTATATTAACCTTTGTGGTACCTCAAAGTTTACAAGCCACCAAGACCCCTTCATGAACCTTGGAAAAATGGGTAACAGTGAGCAGGTATTATTATTGTTGGGTTTTTTTGTTTGTTTGTTTTTACCATAACCACTCATCAACCCATCAACCCAGGTCCCATGCAATAGCCAAAGCCCCTGGAATAGGAGACGGGGGCTCTTAGCATGACTGTGTAGTAGAGAAGCCATTGTATGCCAGGGGCTGCCCAGCCTGCAGGGTGAGTGGATTGTTGGCCGGAATGGGAAACAATGCAATTAGATCTTGTAGTTCTTGAAGAAAAGTTGACAATCTGGATCTTTGTATGAAATCTGACCATTTCTCTCTTGAATGTCTGCCGCCAACTTGATTAAAACAACTGACTCCTGTGCTGGCTGCCTCCTGTGGAGGAACGTTTGAGGCCTCTGGGAACCTGGGCTCAGACCCGCAAGGCTGTTTAGGGGCTGAGCCCTGGATTCAGAGCTTCCTGAGAGCAGCAGGAGGGCCAAGATGTGCCGGGCTGGCACTTTAACATCTGTGCACTGGGATTGTCTCCTTAGACACACAGGCTCAAAGGGACAGGGGGAAGCTCAGACGGTGGGGCTGAGAATCAGGAAACTCCAGCAGCCTCTTAAATGAGATGCCCCGCCCACACTTCCTGCCTGAACACCTGTGCTGACGTTTACAGTGTCCCCAAGGGCAGGCTGAGGACAGCCTTGGGGAACAGCGGAATTCTTGCTTCTCCCAGCTGTTCTGATCCAGCTATCTGCCCAGGAACCTGATAATCTCAGCCACGAGGCCAGGGCCAGACCTCAGTGATGACAAAAGCCCCAGGACATCACCATTTGGTCCTACCCTTCAGCTGCACAGAGAACTAAAGCTCTTTGGTTTTCTGTGTTTCAGGGCTGAGGGTCACCTCACCTGCTACCCCAACCCTCAAGAATAAAGTGGCAGCCTCTGTTTCTACACAAAAGGAGGTTCAGCTCCTAAAGGTGATCTATGGCCTGGGTCAGGTCTGCCCCTCGGTTAGGACCTTCCTACAAAAGGAGACATAGGGAATTGTCAGGTCTTTGAAGGACAGACAGCAGGACAACCTGCTTCTGCCTTTGTGCTGATCCTGGCTTCCCATAGCTCTGCTGCCTGGTTCCTTGTGTGTGGCCTGTACATACGGGATAAAAATATCACCTTGTTAATTGCCTGTGAAGCAAATCTATTTCTGAGGCTGAGAAAATGGCTTGGTTAGTAAAGTCCTTATCATGAAAGCCTGAGGGACTGAGTTCAATTCCCAGTATGCACATGAAAGACAGTTGTGGCCCCCATGTGCCTGTGATCTTAGCGCCAGGGACGTGGAGTCAGAAGGGTCCCTGAAACCGCTGGACAGTAATCCTGGCCAAATTGGTGAGCTCCAGGTTTAGCGAGAGACACTGTCTCTCCCTCCCTCCCTCTCTCTCTCTCTCTCTCTCTCTCACACACACACACACACACACACACACACACACTCAGAGGGAGGGAGAGAGGAAAGGAGGGAGGGAGGGGGGGAGGTTCGTTGCTATGTAGTGCCAGCTGCCTTCCTCCATAGCACTGAACCCCTAGAGTCAGCTTTGGCATTGGTAACCTCTCCATAAAATTAATGCATTTTGACACTTGTGTGACAGACCGGCTTGGATCTCCAGCCCCAAAATGCCCAGAGCAGCCCTTTCAGGTGAGACCTTCCCAACAGATGGGCAGCCTGGGGCCTCTCCGGAAGAAGCTGAGTTCATCTTGACCCCGTCCCAGGCCGTGCCTGCAGCAGCTGACTGCCCGCATCCCTGCCTCACTGACTCCGGCTTTCCCATGCACTCTGGATCTGCTCTGGCCCCTAAAGTGCCCCTCCCACTCAGGAGAGTCTCCTAAGCCTAGACAGCACCCCCTGCCCCCCTTTAAAGCATGTCTTGGCTCCCATCATCCTCCATGCCTTGAGCTGGCATTCTAGACCTTTCTCAGTCTAGACCTTGCTGTGTCCCCCTCCCCCCACTTCACCTCCTGAGGAGCACACTGGGACCCCAGCCTCCAGCTGCGCCATCTTTCTTTGCGTGATCTTTCCCTCCCCAAGCTTTGGCACCTGCTGTGTGTTCTTCCTAGTATTCTTTCTGTGTTTGATGCTTGAGGCCACTTGCGCATGGCTCCGTGCCACAGGCAAAGATAAGAAAGCAGCCATAACACACACATTCTCCTCCTGGGGCAATGCTTCCAGAGGGGAAACCAGAGAACAAACAAATCAGTAAGTTAAAGTGGGTCAGATGGCAGGGAGGACTTTCACACACCGCGGGGAATGGAGACCGGACTTTGTGAGTCTGAGGATGTAGGTCAGTGGTAGAATGTCTACTTTGAATGTACCAGGCCCCTGTAAGGGGAAATTTTTTTCCCCTGATTATATAGTTCCTAATACATAGTTCAAGGCTGTAGTTCATGATTAGCTTTGAACTTAGAGGGATTCTCCTGCCTCTGTATTTCAAGTTCTCAATTACAGACATTTTGCCCAGTTCTGGGATTTTGGAGCAGCTGGGAAGCCTGTGTGCCTAGGAGTTAAGGGGCTGAATGGAGTGCTGATTTTGATGTAAAGTTACTGTTTAAAGTGTAAGGGTGTTAGCAGGGGTCCCTGAGGAAACCTGGAAACCCATTTATTCCTGACCTATTAGATATCAGACAGTGGCAGAGGGTAGGAGGCAGCCTTATCCTCCAGGCCGAGCCTTCAACCCAGACTCCTGGCCTAAATACCTCACCACCAAGAACTATTTTTGGGGGAGAGGTAAACTGCTGATAGCCTAGGCTAGCCTCAAATTTGCTATGTAGCTGAGGATAACCTTAAACTCCTGATTTTTCTGCTTCAGTCTCCCAAGGGCTAAGGCCATTCCTAGCTAGCATCAGCAGGAATTATTAGCGCTCTGAGGCATCAGGCTGCAGGCTGCTGGGTCTGGAGCCAGTTTGAGAGATCACTTCATGTGACCAAGCAAAGGCTGGTGGGTAGAACTTAGGGGGCAGATAGGAAAACGTGAGGATTCTGGCTTGGCCTTCCAGGAGCCATGAGAGTGGTTGATCATTCGTGTGACCACTCCCACAGCAGTCGTCAAGAACTGTGGTCTGGAACCAGGTGTCCTAGGTGCACCCCTACTTCATGACTGTGTTTAGTTTGTCCCCTTGGGAGCCCCTGACCAGGCCTGCCATGTCTCTACCAGTGCTTAGGTAAACCAGAGGGCTTCTCTGCTGCTGCTCTGCCAGAGGATCCAGAGAATGGGATGGCTCAGCTGGTTCTTGGGGGGTCACCAGGGTGGGAGTCTGACCCAGAATAGCTCTCTGGCTTTGGGGTCCATGCAAACCCACTGTCCCCAGTTGCAGGTGTAGAAGGTGAGGCTCACAGTCACACAGCTGCTGAGCGCTCTTCTGGAGTCCTCTGTATCACCCCTCCAAGGACCACCAGCAGGCCTTCTATTCCCTGGTTCCTACACGGGGACACCGGGCCCCAGAAAAAGATGTCAAAGTAACCCACTTGCTTAAGAATGTGTATACTGGAAGAGAGGGTCTTTGTCATCCGTGGGTCTCTGGTGGGACACAAACCTCTCAGTTTCTTTGAAATAAATGCTAATCTAGTTTTGGACAGAGTTTTTGTTTGTTTGTTGTTTTATTTTTAAAATCACACATGTACATTAAAAGAAAACTATCCTAGGTGATCACCTCTCAGGAATGGAGAGACCGAGTTCCCTATGGCTGGGGCCACTAAGCAAAGTCTGGAAGGAGCCGTGTGTCAGTGCCAGGCCTGGGCCTGACTGTGGAGCTGGCCTGCTTGTTTCATGATCATTTATGAAGCTCATACTGGCTTCAGGTTCTGGGCCTTCTATAGATGACAGCAAGAAACACTGACTGATGTAGACTGTAGGACTTCGGATAAAAATGAAACAGAGTCTGGACAGGGGGTGGAGGGAGGCACTAAAGGTCCTTGGAGAGGGGACATCAAAACAGAGGCCAGAGGGGTGAGAAGGAAAGGAAAAGTGGGGTGAAGTTGGGCTTTGGACCTCTGGGAAGATGTCCAGGCTCAGGGAACGTCCAATGCCAGGGACTGTGTCTGCAGTAGACCACGCCCCCGGCCTCTGGCCCCACCCAGGAGACTGGCCCCCAGAATCTGCCCACCTTCACGCCCCAGCCCTGTCTGTGAGGTAGGTTTGTGTGGCTTGAAGCCTTGTTGAGAACAGCTGCAGCTATTCCCTCACTTCAGAGCAGTGGGTCGTGACCCTTTTGGGGGTCCTGGATATCAGATATCCTGCATATTACACTCATAACAGTAGCAAAATTACAGTTATGAAGTAGCAACGGAGTAATTCTGTGGTTGGGGGTCACCACAACATAAGGAACTGTGTTAAAGGGTCGCGGCATTAGGAGGGTTGAGAACCACTGCTTTATGGCCTGACTTTCACAGTGTGGTGCTGGTACCACCAGGGCTGCCCTGGAGAGTGGGGGAAGTTTGCAGAGGAGCATCTTATCTTTGTGGTGATATATTCATTTTAAAATGAATTTATTAGCACACCAAACCTGGTATTACTGCCAAGGACTCTTGGGGGAAAGGCTTTGTTTATCTCAATTCGAAATTGAATGCGCTCACACTCAGGATGTCAGTAATTGGAGGAGGCTGTCGGTAAGGGGTTCGTCTTCCTTGTTCTCAGTGGCTCTATATAATCCAGATAGAGCGTAACATGGCTGGGGGAAATGAAATTGTTCGGTGTGGGGGAAGGAAGCCAGGGCGGCCTCGTGCATGTTGGGTAAGCGCCCGCTGCCGAGCCGCACCACAGTCTCTTTAAAAACAGCCCAGCCTTTGTTCTCTTCTTGGTAGCAGGACACAGGAGTTAGAAGTGCAGACTCAGGAGCCCTCTGCCTTGGTAAGGTTTGTTCTCCTGTGGCCTTGAACAGGAGACAGGGACAATATTCAGTATCTTACCTGCCAGAGGCTGCGATGGGCTAATCCCAGGGAGTCCTGGGATCCTGAGTAAACTACAGCTGTGCTAGGGTTGGGGGCTCCTGAGAGAGAGGCCATGGCAGCTTGGCAGGCAGCTGCAGGGGAGCCTGAATTGCAAAGGGGTCCATCTACTGCCTCCTCTTTTAAATATGTAGTTACCATGATTGTTGTCTTGTATGGTGTATGTGTACCTATATCATTGTGCTCATACGTGTTCATGTGTGCATAGGGAGGCCAGATGTGCAAGTGAGAAGCCTTCTTCTGTCAACCTCCACCTTATTTTCTGAAACACGGTCTTGCCGATACAGGTGTTCACCCGCTACAGATGTGTGGAGTTTGATATTGTTGTTTGAGACAGGGTCTCACTAAGTAACTAGGCTGGCTTTGAACTCATACAGATCTATCTGCCTCTGCCTCCTGGTGCTGGGATTAAAGGTGTGAACTACCAATCCTAGCACACACACACGCACACACACACACTGGCTTACTCTGCACTCTGTGCTGACTACATTTTGGTGAATCAGGCTTATCACTGTGGATTTTGAGCTGTTAATTTTTTATTTCAATGTAAAAAATTTAATAATATCACTTTGGTTTTGGTGCTCATTTTTAAGATTAAAATCTACTTGAGGTGACTCACGCTGGTTTCTCCTGTGCAAAAATAATGAAGCAACCTTTTAGAATAAAATTTAAGAAGTAAGTCCAAATGGGAAAGAGTTGGGGGTATGAATATGATCAAAATACATTGTATGAAATTCTCAAAGACTTAATAAAAATAATATATTAAAAAAGAATTGTCATATTTCTGTAAACTTCAAACTATGTGAAAGAAGAAAGATTATTTTTAAAATGAAGGCTTGGGTTTGTTGTTGTTATTGTTGTTTGTTTGCTATTTATTTAAGGAGCTCTTACAAAATAGTGAGTTGATTAAGGGGCAGTACTAACCGAATGTCAGAGCTGGAGATTAGCAGGCAGATGTGCAGAGTCCCTCATGGCCTTGGTGGGGTGGAATGACACGGTTCCTGCCCCTGGAACAGGCCAGGGGCGTGGGCCTCCACAAGTGTCCGTAGCTGCTGTGGGCCTAGGGCTTGCTTGTATAATAATGCGCATATTTTCACGTTCCTCCAAGGAAGGTCCTCCCTGTTAATGACTGGATGAGTCAGGGAAGTGAAGGTGTGGCTTATGTCGCGGCAAAATGGTGAATGCCGTGACCTTCAGGACAGCTATGGAAAAGAACTCTAAAAACATGGGTTTGAAAATAAATAATTTCTCAACTATGCAAAAATACAGGGATGCCATGGGAGCTTTGTAGATCTAGAGGAACAGCAGCTGCACATGAGCCAGCTTGTCAGAAAGATACAGAGACAGACAGATACAAACGCAAGCAGATCCCTGAGTTCAAGATCAGACTGCTACAGAGGGAGTTCAGGTCCAGTCATGATCAAAATGGTAATTCTAGGGCAGGGTCCCACCCAGCTATCTTATTGTCTGGGCTTTGCGGGATAGGCAAAAGGAAACTGGGAATAAATAACTTATTGATATGTAAATAAAAAACTGGGCATTTGACCTTCATGAGAAGAGCTGGCAGAAAGTGATAGCAGTTCTCTTTTTGAGAATTCTTTCCCCAGGAGAAATCCCAAGAATAACTTTGAGAGTGAACACAACTCTTTTAGAATGTTCTAGTAGCTACCCAGAGAAGGCTACCTGAAGAGCAAACACAGTTCCTTTAGAATTTTTTCTGGTTTTCTGATTTTGATAGAAAAACCCAAGAGTTACTTTTAGAATCTTTTCTTTTGTGTGTGTGTGTGTTTGTTTGTTTTTCTGACTTTGGTCAGAAAACCTATGAGCTATCCAGAGAACTTTTTGAATTTTTACTAGTTAAGGGAGCTGTCTCAACCAGAGAGAGCTGTCTTGAGCAGAAAGCTAGCTGTCTTCACCAGGAAGCTTTTTAGAATAGCAAGAAAAAGCGGTCTAGAGCAGAGCAGAACATGGAGAGACTACAATCCGAAAAGCTGTCTCGAGCAGACTACAGAGAGCTGTCTGGGGAGCCATCTCTAGAAGAACACAAGCTACCAGCTTGTAACCCATGTTCGCAGTTCCCAAATCCTTGGCCTAGCCAAGGCTGGTCCTTGGCACAGACAAGCAGAAACTTTGCTTCGCTGGGTCTGTTTCCTCCCAACCCGGACCAGGGGTTTACAAAACACCTCAGTAGGCAGGAGGGAAGGGGAAATTATGGGTGACAGGCCCAGAGCGCTTTGCAGCGCGTTCTAACCTCCGAAGCCTCTGCCAGCTGTCCCCCCACCCCAGCCACCACTGCCTTCCCTAGCCTTTCTCCCTGGCGCCTAGCCTTCTACAACCTTCACCTAACAACCCACACACGCCAGTCACACATCTACCCCACCTCAGCTTCTC